>NW_010121485.1:1720-19850 GCF_000699245.1 Pterocles gutturalis
CCCCACCCCCAGCTCCTTTTCCAACCCATCACTTGCATGGTGAACTCCTGAAACCTGAAGCAGCCTCTTTTTCCACATCCAAAATTTTTTAAACGCAGTGATAGCTGAGATCCTGGGAAAGCACATGTCAGCACAGTCTCTGTTTCCCCTGCACATGGGGCACACTCCCTGCTCCTCTCGGGGCACCTGGCGCAGCAGTTGGGGGGGAGCTGAGTTGTGACCAGCTCAGCGGCTGTGTCCCCTGACCGATGGCAGCGACAGACGCTGTATGTGCAGGGCAGCGAGGTGTCGTGGTGTGAGGGAAGCCTCAAAGGTGGGTAGAGTAAGGATCGTTAGGAATGGTCTTCATCTTTCTCGGTAGCTGCCAGATCACAGAGTTAAATTACAGAATAAATTAATTCTGTAATTAATCACAGAATAAATTAAATACAGGTTTCAGCATGTTGATATGGTGTCACAGCTAAAGGCATGCCTGGAGGCTGTGTGCCCCCAGTCCCGTTACGTCCACCCGTCCCTTCCCTGGTGGCCCCATCCCATGGGCAGGGCTGGTGGCTCCCGGGCAGACAGCGGTTCCAGAGAGGGATTGTCCCTGGGGAAGCGGCATCAGGGCACACATCTGTTGGGTTGGTCCCTGAATGCACATTTCCATCGGGAGGGCGGTCTGTCTCTGGAAGCAGCTGACGCTCCGTTCCTGTTTTTCCCGCTAGGTCATCCTCTTTCAGTACTGACTGCGCGAACCCTTCCCTGTCTGCCCACGGCGCTCCCAGCACCGCTGCCCCTCGGCCGCTGAAACACGGCGTCCAGCCCGCGGCGACCATTAGCAGTCACGCAGGAGAAACTCGGATCCAGCATCCTCAGTTGTTTCCATTGACCAGCACCTACCATCGACTCTTCTTTCTCCAGCGACACCCTGTGTATGTGTGTGTTGAGTGCCAAGTTACATTTTTTCACTTGTTTCTTGTGGACTTGTAGAATGACCGTGAGTCTCCAAGGCAATGCCAGACACAGTCAAAACTGGTGACTCTGCTGTGCTTGCAAATCTTGCTCCCAAACCCACGGGCGTATGAACAAACCAGAACACGCCGAGTCTCAGGGGTGGTCGCTGATCACCTCTGAACACGAAGGAGGAATTTTCGCAGTTGGGCCTGATTCTCTTTTTGCACCAGTGAAGCGCTGTCGGTTCCCAGACATCCCTCCTTATTTCCACTTGCATGTGTGAAACCTGAAATGGGCTTTTGGCTCAGCAGCTCGGTGTGTACACAGACCTTCCCGAGCCAAACTCGCGGGTAGCTGAGACTCCACTAAGTGGAAAACACGATGCCAGCTGGAAATAGGCAGTTTTTCTTCCTCCTCAAAGTGCTTTAGAATCACATGTCCTTTGATCACTCTAAGGTAAGTAAATCTCAGTGTTTTTCCCCCCGTTTTATAGGAGGGGAAACCGAGAAGTCCCAAACTGAGAAGAACCGTGGGGGTTGGTGGCAGAGCCAGGTTTAGCACCCTGAAGTTTTTGATCGCTGACTTCTTCTTAGAGCACTGAATATCTCTGTCCTCTCACAGCCATCTGCCAATTTTTTTTTTTTTTTATTTTTTTACTCTTGTTCTTTATTAACAAGCTACTTTATTTCCTTGGAGTCATACTGGATCACAAAGGGGTGATTTCAGAATGTACCCACATCAAACTCTCAGACACTCCGCACCCTGGGACTGGGAAATCCTCCACGGAAGCTGACCGTAGAGGTGTGGAAACGTTCTGCCCTGGTGTGGACCCAGTTCAGCCAGTGGAAACAGTGGGGGAGAAACCAGAGACCAGTTAAAAAGGTGAAAGCTGCAGGAAGAGTCACTGGCTGAGTGGTCAGCAGGGCGGTGGTGTATTCCTTTACCTGGCAGCATCGCTCCGTCCCCTTTGCCCTCCCCTGGGTCTCCCTTGCTGGAGCGTGGCCGCTGCTCCTGCCAGGTCCTGGGGACGAAGGCACAGCCCAGGGCTGCTGTGGCGGGGCAGCACCGCAGGGAGCATTGCCACTGCAAAGGAAGCGCTCAGCAGGCTGGCCCCAAACCAGGAAAAAACCTCCAAAGCGATCCTTCGTTGACGGTAATAACACAAAGCAAACAAGTGACCTGTGCCAGCCCTTCCCAGCTTGCGCCCAGCCGGGAGCGGGGCTGCAACGCAACCTCCCTCCATGCAGCACCCGGGTCTGGGTCGCTGCTCCGTGTCTGCGAGGCTGCGTTTCCAAGAACGTGAAAGCCAACTACAAACCACAGCTAGTGCATAACATGACCGAATGGTGCCTGCGGAACAGAAGACAGGAATCCATCCGTTACACAACTTGTTTTTCATTCGAACTGTAGATACATGTGATTTTCTCCCTGGGAGATCCTGGATCCCTCTCCCCCACCAGCTGGGTGGGCAGCCATCCTGCTGCTTTGGCCGGTCCATATTGCACGCACGGCCAGCCTTGTCCTGTCCATGGCCCCGAGCTCCGTGTGACACCGACGGCTGGACACGCGGCTCCAGGTACCTGCGAGGAATGCTTACCGCTCCGACCCCGTGGCGATGGAGTACAGAGACAGGGATGTCTGCTGAGGCGAGATCTCTTGGTTTGAGAAGTGACTGAGTACAACCATGCAGTGATATTTGTTGGAACAGATATGTATGCTATAAAAATACAGGGAGAGCGATGGTGCCACCTTAGACAGTGAGGACAGTACTCTATCCGATTGCAGCCAGCAGCGCCATCCCCAATTTAAAACAACATTTGAAAGGAGAGAGGAAATTAAGTCTGCAAATTGCAATTATCACCTCCTGATGTGCGCATAACCATCTCCAGTGTGTACCCAGTGACACGGCACTCCTGCACGCCTGACCCGCCCGGACCCACCGCTGCAGGAGTGTCCCTCGGGGAGGGGACGGTCACCAGCTGCACCCCTTGCAGTGGCTTTTCTCCTTGTCGGGAGCACTGAGCGCAGGACAGGCGTTCCGTTTGCTGGCTGTGGGTGGAGCGGTTGTCATCGCGAGGTTAGGTTGGAGTGGATCGCTGTGACCGCACGCAGCAGCCTCAAGATGCTGGTGGTGGTCGGCAGGGTCACCGGGGCCCGGCTTCCTGCTCCCCCTGTGCTCACACATCCTAACGATTGTTCGATTGTGGAATGAGTGCCACAACCAAAGGGTGGTTATTTCATTGAAGACTGGAGACTCCAGGCTGTGACTTGACCTGACATCCCCAGTGCTTGAGATTTCCACTACTTGGTGAGGGAGAAAACGGTTTGATGTCTTTATCTTCTGTCTCAGCGGTGCAATGAAAGGGAAGCTATTAAATACATATCTGCTAAAGAGCAGCTCAGTTCCTGAAAGAAAAAAACCAACCCACTTGTGAAATGTACTGTATGTCACCGGTTTTGTAACCGATACCACTGCCAGGAGCGGAGAGCAAAGCGGAGGGCGAGGGCGCGGGGGTGCTTCTTGGACTCCCCACCACCCGCGGGGCGAGCGGCCCCACACAGACTGCGCCCCGGGGCACCGTCCCCCAGAAGTAGCCAGGAGCAGCTCTGCTAATTCAGAAATCAGGCTCTGTTTATATTAAGCCCAAATTGTTTGCAAAAACTGGAAGCAATTCAGCTTGTGCAGTTTTAGAGCTAATTATGTGTATGGAAAATATTCAACTGTACCAAGAATGTAAGAAATCCTCTAATTTATTCAATACATTGTTTCACAGCGTATTTCACACTGACTGTTGCCACTGAACCAAACCTTATCTCAGGTCATTTGCATTCATCTCCTGTCTGTAGATTAAAAAAAAAAAAATTAAAATAATTCTCATTTTCTTAGTTTATTCAGTAATTGCCAAATGGGTTCTGGTGCAGCGGCGCAGACCCCATGAACTAAACTTTTCCAGTTGCTCTTTACAAAACCTTTTGTAGACAAAAGCCAATGAAGACAGATAGCCAGTGAAAGGCTTTTCTCTCAAGTTTAATACGGTAACTAAATATGGCAAGGGTCTGAAAGCGGAATGGTTTACAGTTTTATTACCGATCACTTTTTTTTGGCTCATGCTGGTTAACCCCAACGCCCGAGCTAAAGGTGCTTACACAACTCACTAGCTGGGACGGGGAGGGGGACCGAATCCTGCACTACTACCAGTGATATAGCTGTAGGATGCCAACTCTAGACACATCCGTTTTATTTCATGCGCCAATCATTTTGTTGTAGCATGTTGCAATTCTGCATGTCTTGGCTACAGTGGTTAAAAAAAAAGGAATTTCTCTGAATGAGTGGACAGTCAAGACTAATATTTATTTTAAAAAAGTAAAACTAAATTGTAAGCACTTTTTTTGTAAAACCAATGTCTGTTTTGTTACATACTTTTAATGTTGTGCTTTGTAAATGTCTTATTTGTGTAATAAATAAAGTTAATGCAAGTAGAAGTGCTGGCACTTACATCCAGAAAATGATGTAATTCCATTTTATTTTATTTTTAAATACTTTCTGGCTTACTAATCAAGCAGCAACCCACCCAGTTTTCCTCTTTTATTATTTTGTTAAACTCTGGCTTCAGGAGAGTTCAACAAACGTTCGTAGTAAATGGATATAATTTCCTAGTTAGCAAACCAGTCATTAAAGAATACCTCTGGTGTACATTATTACAATGATCAATCAATATCAAAGTACCGAGCAAAAAGAGAGGAAAGGAATTCACCAGGACAGCTAACTAAAATCTGGGAAAATAATGTTGATTAAGATGGATTTGAATGACTTCAACACTGAATCTGAGGCACTCTTTTTAACAAATTGTTTTCAGGCTTAATAACGTGTGTATATACTACACTACACACCTCTCAGGAATATTATTGTGAGTACAGTCTGCCTTTTTCCATGGCTTTTTCTCAGCATGACTGATTAAATGATTATTTCCATTTTTGTTTGTGCTGACAAAGATGACAAAAAGATTATATTCCTGTAGAGGGAACGGGTGAGACAAACCCACAAGGACAAATTAGATTTATTGTGAGTCAGATTACCTGCTCTAGAATATAATGGTCTAGCAAAAACTCTTTTCATGGCTTCGGTTTATGTTCACTTGTTTCATCCCAAGCTTTCCGGCAGGTCCGAGTGATCCATTCATGCTCTTCATCATCTAAAGGGGAGATAAAGAGAATGCCAGTGAGGGTCCAGCTCAAACAAGCAATTTTGCCTTTGAGAAATAAATCCATTGTTAGCCATTGGCATCTCTTAGAACACATTTTTTTTGTTTGTTTCTTTAGAAGGTTGTGTGCTGTTGTATTGCTGTATGTCAAGGCAGGAGGTGCAGGAGCTATGGCAAAGACTCTGGTTATCTGTCTGTGTGATAAAATTAGCTTGGGCAGAACTGTGCGATTGACACGTGTATGGTTTGGTTTTTCACTTTTTGGCAGGAGATGTGCAGGAGATATGTTGAAACTATCAGAAGTGAAGACAGACAGTTTTTAAATACTGTGTCTGTGTTGCTTGTCGGTTTATGAAAAGTGAAGGTAAAGAAAAATCTAGAGTCAAAACCTGGGTTCTTGTCCTTCAGCTTTTCTTTCAGTGCTGTTTTGGGAATGCGCATGATGACAAGTATTGATAAGCTGATGTGGTGGCTGATAGAGGTATTTCAGACCATCTTTTGTGTCCCTTGTTAGTATTCATGTCTGTCATATTTATTCTCAGAGCATAATGATAGTGTGGAAAGAAAAAAAAAAAAAACCCAAAGACAATGTAGGGGAAAACAACTGTCCAGCAAAGTTTGAATAGAAATTTTGTGGATGATTACAAAAACCTAAGTTGGCAAATGTCAAGTTGTGGCTTCTTAATTCCAGGGATTTAAATAGTCTTGTCTCCAAAAAGCATTCTGCAGCCTTTTCTTTTGTGATTGTGGAGGGGAAAAGAGATCTGTGTAGTAGACCAGGAAAAACAAACTTCAAAAAGCCTTGGAAAAAAATCAAAGTATTACTTAAAACAATACCTGTGTTTATTTTTATATAAATGAAATGTGTTAGAGCTGCTTCTTGTGCTACCACTGTCTTAACAAATTTGCATTAGGAGCTTGTGATGTGTGTGTCTAGCCTGCTGCCATCTAAATTTTAAGAGGTTTGTAGCAGCCCTCATTAGCTGAAAGAATCGGTGACTGTGAGAAGGATGGAGCCGAGGGGGCTGTAGCCCGGGTGCTGTGACCATGGCTTGGCAGAGCCCGTAATGCCACCGAGTGCCTCAGCTGCCTCGCGCAGCTGAGCCCGGCGTAGGGAGGGCAGAAGGGATCAAGGAAGAAACATGTTGCTTATAAGGAGTCCAATTTTCATGGAGGTCTTTTGACTGTAGAGTTGGACCTTTAAGTGAGGGTGACATAGCAGCATTGGGAATGCAAAGGACAGGATGGTCCTGGGAAGGAAGTTGTGCTGATGGAAGAAGAGAAGGTTCACAGAAGGGCAGGTGACAAGTCAGGTCTGATGCACAAGTCTTCCAGCTGGGTGGTTAATCTTGTTGATTGCAGTAGGTTTCAAATTGTCTGCTTTGTCTTTCTTTCTTTGTTGTTTCGTGGTGTTTTTGGTGGGGTTTTTTTTGGGGGGGGTTTGTTGGGTTTTTTTGTTTGTTTGTTTTCATGCTACCCTCCCCTTTTTTTAATTCCTGGCCAGCGAGTTGAGTGCGTGCCTTCGCTTCTCCCAAGGTGCTGCTCACACACAGCTCTGGTGGCATCCGGGTGGACACAGGCTCAGGGACAGCACGTGCCAGGGCATTTGTGCCTTGTCTGAGCAGCAGCACTTGTCCACCACCCTTGACAATTGGTAGGCAGGAAGGCCGGTGCATCACAAGAGGTTTTCCCTAAGAGCCTGCTCTCCAGTTTGCTCTTTGCACAGTCACTGGTTTCCAGACAAAGTGCTGGCGTGTGCCCACTGACCCTCTGCTCGTTTCCACTGCTGGGTGCTGGCTTGCCAGAGCTGGGTTTGGTAGTGAGCAGCACCCCAATGACCGCGAAGGGCTGGGAACACCCTTGTCCTGCCATTGTTCCAGCGGCTCAGGCTGTAGGCTGGCTTTAATGTCTGAAAAACAGCTGTTACCGCTTGGATAGAATAGCCACGTTCAATTATTTTTGTGTTGCACTGGCATGATCTTTTTTTTTTTATTCCCTATGCCTACGAATCAATAGGTCCATAACAAAATACCCATTAACGGCACATTTCTTATTAGGGTATAAACCAGAAGAAAATAAATGCTGAAAAAATATGCTAAAAGGGAAATTAAAAAGATGAGCACTGGAGCTTGCTTAAATACCAGGCAATCGTTACAGAGGCAGAGATTCCACCGAGGGCTGCAGCAGATGGTCCTTAAGCTTTCTTAAAAACAACATCAAAGCCATAATCAATGTGCTGCCTTTTGTTCTAGGCACTAGGTGTTCCAGCACGGTAACCATGTCATCACGTGGGCCTGGGCTCACAGATACTGTCCAGCCTGGGTAGCTCTGGGATTTTAGCTGCAATTGCCTTAACTAAAAAAAAAAATAGTTTATCTGAGCTTGTAGTAATTGCATGAAAATGAAACTTTGTCTCTTCCTGCCACGGTGCAGGAATAAACAAAACTCACACATGCTGTACATCACCGCTATCTAGCTCGTGTTTGGGTACAGCTATACCTGGCTCACCTGTGTACCCGAAATAATCACTCTGCCTTCCCAGGGAGGATCCTACAGCGCTCGCTCAGCTGAGCATCACGGGCACAAGCACTAAGAGAGGCAGATGCTAACTTGGCTTCATAGAGCGGCTTTCCACTGTACCCTCGGTTTGCCTGGGCTGTTTCCTTCTGCGCTCTGGGTTGGCATGGTCTCCTAGGAAAGCACACCAGGCGGGTTGCTCTCAGGGTTTTAACCTCACGCAATGTCTGGGTTCACGCAGTGATCTGATCCCACACGAATTAAATGCACATTCAGCAGCACTGCTTAACTTGCATGCAGTTGAATCAGATGTAAAACCTGAATGAGCTATATGAATATCAACTTTGTATATGAAAATGAAAAATGGATGTGATGACTCAAGATTTCAAAAAATAACCTAAAGCAAATCCCTAGAACTGCCACCCAGCCCAGTGTACTGCACTACTGGTCCTCGCTCTGGGTAAGGGGAAATGAAAGAATCGATCCAGCAAAGCGAGAAGAATCACAAACCCAGAGATGAGAACGGCTCCAGGGCTAGCTATGTGAGGAGAGGCAGGGAAATATTAGAATGTAAAGAGTTAAGCTATGGTAAAACATACTTTTGCTACACTAAAGAAGACTGGTTGATAATTACTGTAGTTTTAGGGCTATTTGAATCAGTGCAGCTGCAACCTCTTCAGTAGTAACCCCTGAAACAAGACAAACTGGGTTTATTGTACTGAACAAGTCTTAAAGCTCCTCCCTGATTGTTAGTAATTGGCAGCAATGGACTTAACAGCCTCTTGACTACCCTTTTTACACTCTACCTGACTGTGCAGCTAACAATTTAAATCACAGATGCCGATCCTTCTTTGTGGCAGCTGCTTGTTAACTACACGTTCCTCTTTTTCTGTCACTGGCTGCTTCCATAACCCTGCAACACCAGGGTTAGATTGGAGAATCACATTTCATCAATATTTAAAATGGAATTAAACCTTGAAGTTTGATTAATGCTAGCAGATAGTGAGTTGTAATTACTGTTTTGCAAATTGCAATTGTTTGAATATGTTAATATGATTGTCTAAGCACATCTTCACCTTCAGAAGTAATTTTCTCTTTAAAAAAGATTTGAAAAAAATACAAACTCTTTAATCAGTGGTAAATTATCACCCTGTGCACAATTAGGTAGTACGGGGCTCTTCATGTTGTGTGCTGAATTTTGTGTCAGCATATTTATCTTTAAAAGTTTACCCATTTTTTTAGATTTTCCTCAGCAGAATATACATTCATGGAACAGACTTTGCTGAAACAGGACTAACCATGTTGATATTTGAAGGTAAAGAAAAAAAAGCTCTGTCTGAAAATTTTATTGCAGCCTGGTGATCCCTGTCCAGTAAGTAAACGTTAACAAGTTATTTCTTCCAACGTTAGTGAAATATAATTACTATTATCATGACGGATACAGAGAGATAGTGAGAGATTGTAATGGACGAGCCATTAGAATATATGTAAGACTGATTATTTTGAATTATTTTCTTGTGTCTCAATCAAAAATAAGATCAGTTTTGTAGCGCCTGCAAAATATATTTTGAACATTATGGGCCAGATCCTCAGCCAGACCAAACTGGGACAGCTTTTCTTTTCTTTTTGTAATTAATTCAGGCTGTTTTCATTCAGCAGGCAGAGGCATACGGAGCCAACCCTGGTAGCCACGACCAATGCCCAGAAGCAGCATCTGCCCACAGTAGACGATTAACCAGGGGAGCGAGTCCTGCTGACCTGCTGTTGGACACTGGCTGCACAGCAACAGGTCACTTTAGGCAAGTGAGACCCAACCCAATCTGTGTTCCTGTACGTAGCCCGCTTCAAAATTACTTCTTCTCAACAAATACTGCTTTGCAAGTTCCTTCCCTGTTTTGGGTGGCTTTAGGAGAAGCTCCAAATGGCAGGGAAGGTGTATTCCCCGGTGAGCTCAAACTGCAGCCCACTTCAATCAGTGGATTGCTGCCCAGCATCTCTGCAAAATGAAACCACTTCTCTGATTTTCAATGCTCAGTCTAAAAGCAGTGGCAGAAGAGACTTCCCCAACTCCACGCTCCAGATTTATCTCTCAACTGGGATTAGAAACAGCTGAAAATTCAGGGTGGGCTTGCTTCAGGGTGCTTCCAAGGGACGACTTGAAAACGCTCTGTAATTTAGGTGCATTTAATCTTCCCACATTAAATGCATATTGCAAAGTTTAGAATTATTTGCTTCTAGCTATCGCGTTTCTGTGTTGCTTATGGAAACCTCAGCTGACAGAGACTTCTCAGGACTCCTCATGCTTAGGTGTCTGCCATGGTGCAGAGTGGAGGCTGTCAGCAGCCAGCAGTATTGTCGTGACTGTCCTCTTAACTAACGCTTTCCCAGGAAACCACCTGGAGGTGCGCAGGAAGACACACCGTGTTGGCTTACACAGGGGAAAAAAACCCTGCACTGTTCAACTTAAAAACCTTGCCTGACTCTGTGTTAGGTCTTCACACTCCACTCCGTAGCTGTACGAGGTCCTGGTGTCTTAAAGGCTTTGTCTACGCTGGCGGCCTGATGCTCTCCCTGATGCACTCCAAAATTCAGATCCCTGGCTCCCTCCTTTACCCAAAGGTGACTTGGGACCAGACGTGAGTGTGCATCATCCCTTTGGTCACTCTTGTGTCTGTTAAAGGCCACACAAGCAAGCAGGGCAGTAGATGTGCCCTGGTAGGTCCCTCCATCAGGACACTCGGAGGCTTGCAGGACAAGGACACGCCGCATGGTACCAGCAGCTTTCCGTGGCCGTGGTTTGTAAGAGAGTGTTTACAATAGACAATCCTTCAACGAGAGCTGAGCTTCCTCTGTGTTTGCAGAGGGCCAAGCACACGCAGCCCATTGTAAACAACAATATCATGTCATTCTTTCGCATGCTGACTCCTCCCATCGCCCGCAGTGCCGTTTATCATGTTCTTCCACTGCACAATCACAATCACATGTGATAGCATCTCAGCCGCGCGTTCCGCCTGGCACACCCCTTCCATTTCCACTGCCCCCTCCGGTCCCTTGCACCGCTTTCCTTACTGCACCTGACCCCTCCAACATCAAGGCTGGCAAGAAAATGGAAAATTTGTTTTTAATTAACCTTTGCTTCCACCCACAAATTCTCACCCTTCCATTTACTTTTAATTACTGTAATTCCAAAATGGCCCCCAAATGAACTTTCCATCTCTTGTAAAACTTGTTTCCACATGAACTGTATGGTTGGGTATAAGTGCCTATAAGACTTGTGTACAACCTATTTAATGGATTCACCATAGGATGGCTAGCACGCAAACAAAGTTGTTATTCTTGGCATGCCACTATTTGGAACTGAAACGTTCATCGTTTTCAAAATGGTACGTATTTCATGACCAGGAAGTCACAAGGAGCAATGCATCCGTGAAAGCTATAGCTACTGCAATTACTGCAGTAACTTACACCATGATGCATAGATTCTACGATCATCGTTGGCTCTAGTCTTGGATATAAATCATATTGGTTCATAATCCGTTTTACTGAATGGAGGATATTTTATATCAAAACACGTAAACCAATTTTAATCTAAAAATATTTTCTTGGTTACACAGATGAGAAGTCTCCAACTATCTCTGTCACCTGAGCAGACTTTGACACCGAGAAAGACATAACAAGCATGCACTTTGCTATGACATTCAAAATGTGCCTGATCCTAACACATTTCTATACAAAAAGGTATGAAAAGAGCATTATGATGGGTAGGAGAACTGGTCCAACATTTTAAAAAGCATTTAGGGTAGAGTCAGAATAGACAAGAAGCTGCTTCATGTAGGAGTCAGGAATCTTCTCTTTACATCAAGTAGACTCAATTTCCTTCTGCCATCTTCCCTTCAATCCTCATTGACTTGCCTTGCCCACTCAGCAGTCCCCGGTTTGATACCTGCTAACCTTCTGCCTCTCCTCCAAAGGTTTGGCTCCTCAACTAATTTATTTGTTAAGCACTGGAGATCATTTAGGTCCAAAGCTCTCACATCAGGACAAAAGCTATCTAACTAAAAAATAGGAGACAGATGAGCAACCCTTGGAGATCCAGATGAAAGAGCTATAATGCAATTTCTCACTTCCCTCTTCGTGTAATATTTTTCAAATCTTTTGACTATCGTAGAAGCAGTGAGTCTGGAAAGCAAGTACCAGAAAAACAGAATTGTATGAAAATGGGCAAAACCCCCTGTGTCCTGGGACTAGATGCAAGAGAAAAAAAGTATATGGGAGATGGGGTAGACAAGACCAAAAGGTGAATTTGTACGGACTTGTGTAGAGCCTTGTGGGC
This sequence comes from Pterocles gutturalis, assembly GCF_000699245.1. Lineage (NCBI taxonomy): Eukaryota > Metazoa > Chordata > Aves > Pterocliformes > Pteroclidae > Pterocles > Pterocles gutturalis. The sequence goes on from NW_010121485.1 coordinate 13,709, forward strand.
AAAGAAAACAAGCTGAATGCCACGGCAGAGAGAGAAAATATGTTTTGCAATGCTGTTTTGGAGGAATATGAATCAAAGAGGCTGGAGAGAGGAGACAGCAGGAAAAAGGACAAGCACTTCAGCTGCTGCAGGAACAGCAAACGGCTACTCGCATTTGCAGGCTCTCCTGTCCTTTTGTAAACAGAGAGAAGTCTTGGCTCTGTTTTACAAAACCCTGCTTTCAGAAATAAGTTTTGTCAGCCAAAGTAAAGAGAAAAAGATCAATGGATTGCAATAAATGGCATTTAACATAAAAATGAGTAAAAATTTACAATTCAGTTAACTTGTTAAATGTTAAAAAATCAGCAAACAATAGACACAATTTGTTTTGTTCAGAGCCCAGAGGTAGAGACCAAATCCTCTAAATTAATTTCTGCAAAAGCTCGGGTTTTTTTTCCAAACAGGTCTGGATCCTATTCGTTGTAGAATATACTGATTACCAACTATTTTTAAGAGCTTTACACAAACATTATTTCTTTTGTTGTGTGAAATGCAGAATCAGCCATCTGGCAAATGCCCTAGAGCTAAAATCTTTTACATGACATATAATTCAAAATGATTAAATATACAACAGAAAATAGCTATAGCATTGCACTTAAAATAGCATGAACTTTTACTGCCGATCAAAACTGATTTCTTTAGCTTAACAAGTATCCAAAGAACAATTATTTGAAGAGCTTTTAAGAGTTTCAATATGTAGGAACTAAACCTCATCTAAATTCAGTATCTTAAGTCAAATAAAAAAGAAACAAATGTACAAAAGATTAAATGGTCCTGTGTTATAAGTAGACATTTAAATCTATGGGAAGCTAAATTCATTCGAACAAAAATACTATATTCCCTCTGTATGTGTATTGCTGGGGCTTTCCTCTCCATTGCTAAGGGCATCTGCCAAAACAACTCTTACATTCTTAGGCAATGACTAGGGACTAGCCTGGAATCAGACTGTTCATCCACTCCCTCCATCATCAGCATGGGCAATTTCAAAGAAGAACAGGGAATAAAGCTCCGTGCACGATCCCTAAGTGCAGTCAATCTTTCCTCCTGCACCACAGTCGGCTTGAAGTTAAACTTGCTGTCTTTTTTCCAGAAATACTCCAGGCCTGAAAAATTGCCAGGTCCTCATCCCACACCCAATTCTCCAGTAGTTTATGAGAAAGAGCACGCAAACATCTGTATGCGTTTGGGGTACGCGAGGGTAGGTACAGAAATATTACCCTGAGTAATTATCGAGTGGTTATGGCTCTGTTTCTCAACTACATTTTTCAGAGAAGTCAAAGTCTACATTTCTCAAAAAGCACTTGGTGCAAGTCAGACCTGAGATGTAAGACAAAAAAGTCGAAGTGCAGGAGATTTATCTCATGGCTTTGCATATGTGGATAAACCTGAAATGGATGAATACATCACTGCTGACTTTTCAAAAAATTTTGCTTCTACATTCTTTCAGACCAAACATGAGAACCTTCATCCCAAGGTAACAATGTGAGGAAACTGTGAGTCTGGGACTACTAAAGCTTAGAATTAAAAAGGCTTCGCGCCCGTGCCTGTAGAGCTGGGTCAGCCTCACAACCAAGGAACCTCAGACGTTCTAACCTCAGACTTTTCTAAACGATAATAAAATAACGTTCTTGAATCTTGACCTTTTCAGCTCATAATGATTCCTGAAGCAGCAGGATTTTTCCTGCTGCTTTTCACAAGACTTTCAGGCTTGTAGAAATCCTAAGCTGATTGCTGGCTAGCTTGGAATCGCAGCAACACCAGAAACTCTCCTCTTAATAAGACACTTGTCCTGTTTTTCCGGGCCTAATCCTGCTCGTAATAGCATGCGTGTTAATTCAGTTACCTGCCTGAGCTTTTGGTGTAAAGGCAGACTTTGTGTCTTCCTGCTCTTGATGTTATACGAAGAGGTGCATATATTTCAGGTAATATCATGTGCAGGATAGAAAGCTACCCTCTGCACCATACACACCCTAATTGAACCTGAAGACGGAATATGAAGGTAGTAGCACAAATATTCTCACATGACAAAGAGCAAAGCCATGTTTTATATTATTTAACCCATCCTTGGGAGAAGCACAGGAGGAGCAGAGCAATTTTCATCAGAAGTATCTTTGCTTTTCATGAAAAGAGAGGTGACCCAGGCAATCTCCTATAATCTCTTCCATCTCAGTAGAACAAAATTTCTATTTTTTGATGATATTTTCTCTTTGAAAGCTACGGGCTTCTCTGATATTCAGGGGTCCTAAAACCCGAATGTCACTGCTCTTCTTGTACCTCCCTGCTTTGCATTAAACAAAACATCATCTATTTTCTACTTTTCACTGAAAAATTGGGAAATCTTCCCATCTTGCTATTGACCAAATGGTCTTACAAAGGTGCCAGGAGTCCTATTTCTGGAAAGAAAACAAAAAAAAGTAATACTCCTAGTGAAACAGGAGTCTAGTCCCAGTATCTATTCAAAATAAACAACATATCTTCTTACAAATGAGCATTCCCATTCTTATTTATGTGTCCAATTTTGCAATACTGGAAAAAAAGAGAAGATTGAAGAACACATGGAGAATCAAGAGAAATTTGAGCATCCCTGAGGAAAAAGAGGTTTAAGGATGGAGTAATAACTGCAAGATCGTAATGAGAATTTGGAAAACTTCGCTAGATAAAAACGTATAACAAAACTGCTGCTGTCATTTCGTTCCCTGAGCCTGATTATGTTTTCATGCTGGGCCCTTGCGCTGCTTTAGCAGTAAGAGCTCTTTAAGTAAATGAATATCAGACCTCCACGCTAGCGAAATGCAGGGCTTGCCAAATCTAACAGGAGTCTCTGCGGTACGGTACTCGACGTACACTCATCTTGACAAAGAAGTGGTGGAAGCAAACTCGGTAGTTTCAAATGGCGCCTGTCTGCTCATCTTCTGGAATGGCACCTGGATGCTGCCCGTTCGGAGGCGAGGCAGCGCCAAGGCTGTACGCTTCCTCGTCCTCTTCCATAAACAGCCCAGAGACAATCAGCAAGGGCTTCATAGCAGGGCCAGGGTGAAAGGTGAGGACTGGAGGATTCAGAAAGCCTGCTGCCAGACCTGAGGAAGATAGTGTCATTTTGGTAAACCTGTCAAGCTGTTGTAAGAACTTCCTGAATGCTTCCTACCATCTGCTTTTGATGCTTTCAAGACTTGGCTGGAAGCCTGGAGGTTTTCCTGCTCCTTCCTGCCCAACCTATAATGGAGTAATTCTGGATCTGTTCCCTGTCATCCCAGCCTCTTCCTCAGTTTCTTCTGCTTACAGCTGGGTTTTTTTTAAATTTCTTTTTTTTTTTTTTTCTTTACTGCAGTGGCCTTGTGCCCTGAATCATCTCTCCTGGGGCGGTAAGAGTTCCTCTGATGTTGAGCAAGTGCCGGGTTTTTCAATTGTGTTCGTGTTCTTGAGAGGAAGGGTCTGGCCTACATGACACATTCCTTCTTCACACTCACATCAACAAGTTTAACTTTGTGTACGGGGCTCTCCATGGCACGGCTGCATAAAGCACATCTCCGCCGACTCCGTCAGACTGCACGCTGCGCTGCTCCGGTTGGCGAATATTGATTGATATACTTTGTAAGGTTTGAGATAAATGTCATAAAGGACAATGAGTTCAAAGAACAGATTAAAAAACAATAAATTGAATTCCAAGGCGTTCCCTCCTGTACTAATCTGTGTAGGTTCCTGTGTTTTTGGAAAGCATGTTGCTTATCTTCCTCATCAGTAGGCCCACTGCATTCCAGTATTTTGGATCAATGCCATTTGTAATAATCTAGATCAGTTTTTATTCAACGTTTATAAAACAGGCCATGTATCATAGGGTATATTTTATAGCAGATGGTATCTCCAATTCGTTTAACCCCCCCTTCACTTCCCTCCTCCAATATCACAGCGCGTACATATAAAAGCTCTCGAAAGTAGAGCCGAGCAGAATTTTTTTTCAACAAATAGTAAATTTGCTGAAAAATGGAGTTTCCAAGCAACAAAACAGTTAAACTGGCACACTGAAAATGAAATGTTCTGCCTTCTAGAAACACCATGTCTTGCAATTTGTGTATTTGGGGAAAAAAAAAAAAAGGGGTAGGTGGGTGGTTGCTTTCAGAAATAATTTTAATTTAAAAAAAAATCTGCACTAAAAGGGTGATAAATGTAAAGGTTAATAGTCAGAACACAAAATGTTTGTTTCAGGTCAGATTACGTTTTCTGAGTTACCCCAGTGTCAACTGTTCAAGGCTCTTCTGTGTGGTTTTAATTTCAGAAGTTTCTCTTTTGGTTTGATAAAAACTAATTTGCCCTAAAGCTTATTAATTTGGTGACTCGTCCACAAGACCCAATATTTGCCAGACTCTACTCAAAACACAGCTCTACAAGGTGACAAGCAAGTTTCCTGTTCAGCAAGGTATTTAAACACAGCCCTAAGACTCATTTCAATAAAATGGACTATTCTGACACGTAGAGATAAGCACATGCTTAAGCCCTTTGCTGGTTGACAACACAGAGTTTATTAGCTTTCAGCATCAATGACGTACACCTTACAGCCACTCCCTTGCTTGAGCTCATAATGGAAGGGATTGAAGATTTTCCTGAGATTAACATACCAAATGGTAATAAAATATATTTATTCATATCTGCTTGGGAATACTCCATTGTAATTTTGCAAAATATGATTTACATAGCTCTGGAGATACATAAATCGCTGAGTCAGTAAAAAATATTTTAGCTCAGTGGTAACAGAACCAGCTCATGGACTTTCTTATGTTTTAGCTTTAATCACACATCCTAGATGATATGACAAACTCATCTCAGTTTACCTTGCAGAAGAAGTTAATCATACCTGCGTTTCTCAGAAACCTGAGTTTGTAGTCAACAATAACTCTGGTTTCAGGATTATAGAATCCATCACCACAGTCGTAACATCCTTTTGGGATTTTTCTGGGAGGATCCAGGTTTGTAAGCTGAGAAATGCCTGAAGAAAATAAAACCAAAGGGTTTGCTTTATTTTATTTTACTTTATTTATTGTATCGTATTATATTGTATTTGTGCCTTTGATCAAGATAACTAACAAATATTACATCTCCATGCCATTCGGTATAAAAACCTTACAATGCAGTTACCTTGCAATAAATTTTATAAAGCATTTAGCCAATTTTGCAGATGGAGAAAATGGAAAAATCCATACAGAAAAAGTGTGTAATAAAAAGATATCACTTTGACTTCCTCATTCATGGTCTTATGATTCAGCCCACTAAGCTAACATTACAAATATGACCCCAAACTCCAAAATGGGGCCAGGAGAGTCTCGCTGGCCTCAGAGAACAACTACATGTCATCACTAAAATATTCTATGTATAAATAACGGTATTTTATGTATTACATTCCATATTTTACTCGTTCCTTATAAATTTTTCACCTTTTGACTACAGCCAAATAATAATATTATAAAACTCTTTAGCAAAAATATAGACGGGACACAAACGTCTATTTTGGTACCTACTAAAAAGCTACATGGGACAGACGCAGTCAAACTTTATTTGATGTTCTGGATGTAAATGAATTGCTTTTTTCTCAGCTTTTCTATATGAAAAGCACACTGCTAACGCAGCGAAGGGGAAATGTAGAAAAGGGTTAATCACAATATCAAAAGCCGCAGATAACAAAGCGCTGTCCTGCGGGCCATCACTCAAGAAGAGACCACGCTCTGGGCGCAGCGCCGCATCCTGCGCCGCGCTGGTGGAAGGTGGTGTCAGCATTCTTCTGGCAGCGTCGTATGGTCAGGTCCTGAAATTAGCCAGAGCATTTCTGCTCCATGTTACTCATGTAGCCGAATTAATCTTTCTTAAGCAAAGTTGTTAGCTTAATTCCTTCCAGACCCTCAGGATCGCAAACGCAATTCAGTACCTGCTGGTTTCAGACCAGAACAGATTTCTGCATAAAATCTTCTGTCGTAGCCGTCACAGTAATGCCATTCTTTATCTTCGTATTCGAGACCATCTGCAAAAGTGTATTTCCCCTGCAAAACATGTTCAAGCGCAGAGTTAATAAACGTGATGGATGGACGGCGGCCGCCCGAGGCCAGCGCTCCCCCCG
>NW_010121486.1:0-258 GCF_000699245.1 Pterocles gutturalis
CCGCCTCCCCTCTCCCCGCCCGTGCTAAACCGTCCTCCGCCTCACTTCCGCCAGCTCCCGGAGGCGACAGCGGCCCCTGGTGGGCGGGAGAGCTCGGCGCAGGGTCTGCCCCGCCGCTGTTGGGCAGCAGAGGGGACAGCGGTGATGTCATCGGTGATGTCACGGAGGAGCACCGCCAGCAGTTATGCCCCGGCAGAGCCACGAGTGACGCCACCACTGCAGCCGGCAGAAGTGGCACCAGGGATGTCACTGGTGTCA
>NW_010121486.1:320-599 GCF_000699245.1 Pterocles gutturalis
TGCCCTCAGTGCCCTGTTAGGGCCACCAGGGCCCCCCGGGACATCATCAGGGATGCCCTGAGGAGCACCAACACCAGTGACACCATCAGCAATGTCCCCAGCAGAACCCACCCGCGATGCCACCACCACGGCCACCAGAATTGGCACCATGATGTCACCAGTGCCACCATCAGTAGCACCAGTGCCACTGCCACCAGCAATGACACCACCACTGCCACCAGCAATGTCATCAGTGCCACCATGAGTAGCACCACCAGTGCCACCAGCAGACCCACTGGT
>NW_010121486.1:685-918 GCF_000699245.1 Pterocles gutturalis
CTGGTCCCCCCGCCACCAGCGGGGCCATCAGCGATGTCACCAGTGCCACCATGAGCACCACCATGAGTACCACCACCAGTGCTGCCACCAGTGCCACCAGCAGAACCACCAGTGCCACCAGCAGAGCTTTGGCCAGTCCCCCACCACGTGCTGCCCCCCAGTCACCGTGCCCAGCAGCGTCCCCCCCAGACACAGACAGGACACGGCTGCAGGGTACAAAGTGCCTTTTTATT
>NW_010121487.1:0-1744 GCF_000699245.1 Pterocles gutturalis
GTGGCTGTCCTGTGCTGAGGACCCCAGAGGTTCTCTCCCAGGAAGTTCAGGGGCAGGAGGGGCTGGACCGCGGGTGAAGCATCTCTGCTCTGGCTCGAGGTGTGCTGAGGTCTGAAGCCCTGGTCACTGTCACATCCAGGGAGGTGGCATCAGCTCTGTGACCCGCAGCCAGGCTGCAGCTGGCGTATTTTCCTGCTCCCATCCCAATTTGCTGTTCTCGGGGTGGTGGGGGAGTCTCCTCCCAAGCAAAGCCTGGATCTCGGGCCCTCCCCCAGCGTGGGAGACCGTGGCCATTCCCAACTTCTTCTTCCCTAAGCCATGAAGAAAGGCATCTACGACAAATTTGGAGAAGAAGGTCTCAAAGGCGGCATCCCCCTGGAGTTCGGTGACGACAACCCCTGGACTGCCGGCTACGTGTTCCACAACAACCCCGACAGAGTCTTCAGGGAGTTCTTCGGTGGAGACAACCCCTTTGCGGGTAGGTTGGGGGGCTCTGGGGGGTGGCCTGGGCCCTGTTTGTGGCTCTGGTGTCACTGCTAGCTCTGAGATTTAACATTATGGGATGTTTCCCTGCTCAGCTGCTCTCAGGTCCCTCTGGGGCTGCTGGTTTCCGGCTCTTGGAGGTTAGATCCTGACGTCCCCCAGCCTGGGGTGGGCGAGAGGTCTTGGGGTGCAGGTTCAGGCTGTCAGGTCTCCCCAGCTACTGTTTCCTGGACCATTGTGACCCTTTTCCTGGAGAATTTCCATCAAAAAAGAGGGGTCAGGTTAGCAACACCGCCGCAAACATGTACGATAAAAACACTCCTGGAGAAAAACCCTTCAGCTGGAGGAGGAGGATGGTCCCAGGCAGAAGCAGATGGGAGGGTTCTGGTGGCATATTTGGGGTGCTCATGGTAAGAAGACCCCAGGGGATCCCCGCCCGGGCTCTGATCCGAATGAGGTGACTCCCCCATGCTCGCTCGTGCAGAGTTCTTTGCCGAGGACGGCTCGGAGTTGACCCTGCCCTTCGGAGGGCTGCGAGGACGAGGAGTGATGAAGCAAGACCCCCCGATCGTGCGAGATCTCTACCTCTCCCTCGAAGACTTGTTCTACGGCTGCACCAAGAAGATTAAGATCTCCCGCAGGGTAGGGGTGGGGGGGGTACAGGAGGGGGCACGCTCGGCAGGGCAGGGAATTTGGGGTTGGATTCTCCTCCCACTGAGAACCTGAGGCTTTAGGGCTGGTCCCCCTTGGGGCAGGGGCTCAGCGGACCACCACATCTGTGCCGTGGAGAGGGATCTGAACCAAACCCAGCAGGAGCCGAACCAGTACCTTCCTCTCCTGGCTTTCCAAAGGGAATTGGGCAGGAGACGTCATGTTTCACATCGGTGGGATGTTTCACAGCTGGTGGGAAGGACGGGCTGATTTCAGAGGGGGACAGAGAGGCAGCCCAGCCTTTCCTGGGTTCCCACAATTTCACTTTCACACTGGGTTGTGTTGCCTTTGTGCTCCGGTGACCTGTGTCCCTCCTCTCGCTGTCCCAATCTCCGGTTCCAGCCCTGAGTTTCTCCTGCTCCATCGGATCCCAGTTGTACCTGCAGCTGCCTTGCTGTGGAGTACGAGCCGGAGCTGTCCTCGCTCTCCTCTGCGCCTGCGTGCACGCGGCTGGATGAGCAGAGCAGTTCCAGCCCCCTCCCTCGGTGTCACAAATCACCTCTGTGTTGTCCCTCGGGGGATGACAGCCCTGAGGAGAAGGACTGGGGGG
>NW_010121488.1:0-1161 GCF_000699245.1 Pterocles gutturalis
TGAGTCCCAAGGGGGTGTTTAGAGGGAGGTTCAACTTCCCCCTCCCCAAAATTTGAGGGGGAAAAAAATAATATATTTTTATACAAGCAGAGGGGTCGTTCTCCCCATATGGGGGTGCGAAATAAAAAGAGGGGGGACCCCCCCACCACCACATATACACACCCCCCCCGTGCCTCACATGAAGAAGTCGGCAGTGGGTTTAGGGGCTGCGGATGGGGGTGGCTCCCTTGGGAAACCCCGGCCGGCTAACTTTTCATATTTTTCTTTGTACAGATCCCTTTCCTTGGCCAACCGGGTCACCTCCTGCTTGAGTTGCTCCACTTGACTTTGGAGTTGACATTTCTCATTCTCCAAGATGTGTCGTTGCTGGACCCGCTTGTACCGGCAGGATTGAGCGTAGCCTCTGTTCTTCAAGGTCCTCCTCTTCTGCTTGAGGCGGATCACCTCCTCTTTGCTGAAACCTCGGAGCTGTCGGTTCAGCTCCCGCACCGACATACTCACCAACTGGTCATCAGAGAAGCGGTCCTCCAAACGGAGGTGGTGGTGGTGATGATGATGATGGCTGGCATGATGATGAGCAGCCGGCGGTAACTCCTCACCACCAAATGTTTGAGGTCGGAAAGGCTCATAACCTTGATGGTGATGATGATGATGGTGAGGGGCACCGATCAACGCTTCCACCGCATCTTCCGGTGTTAAGTTGAGAGCTTCGGGATTGAGGTGATGCTGGTAACCCGACATCCAATACAGCTCCTCCAGTTGAGGTTTGGAACCCAAGGAAGCGGCAGTGGTTGTTGGAGGACCAGGAGCAGGCTGCCCACCAGGACTAGGAGCACAGAAGCTGGGGGAGGAAGGCACGGAGGAGCAGGGCGTGCTGAGCGGGGTGGAAGAGAGAGAACCAGCTGGTAGACGGTGGCACAGCCTCTCCGCCTCTGCTGGTTCTTTCTTCACTTCGAACTTCATCAGGTCGAAATCGTTCACGTATTCGATGGCGAGGGGGCTGGTGGGCAACTCCGCGCTCATGGCCAACTCCGAGGCCATCTCAGTCCATGGAGGGACCGGGGGGTGATTCCCCTGGGGAACCGCCGCTCAACAAAAAGTTGGAAGTTCCAAAGGGGCTCCGGGAAGCCTCTTCCCACCGGGATGTGGGGATGTGGCTGC
>NW_010121489.1:0-1158 GCF_000699245.1 Pterocles gutturalis
GCTAACCTGCTGCAGGCTGAAGTTGAGGAACTACGGGTAGCCCTGGAGCAGACGGAGCGGTCGAGGAAAGTGGCTGAGCAGGAGCTTCTGGATGCAAGTGAGCGTGTGCAGCTCCTCCATACACAGGTCAGTGTATAAATATATTTAATATCGTTACATTTGCTCCATATGTATGAAATAATGGAAGACTGGCTGAACTGTAATAGTATTTTGTAAAATGGATAACAAATACTAAAAGTGACTTTTCAGATACAATATGAATTTCACTAGACTACAGTGCAGTTACCTTAAAAGTAATAAATTCAGTGAGATACATGAGGTTCTCACTCTGTGACTTAAGTGAGTTCAACAGCTTTCACATTTACATTTGAGACTGTAAAGTCAAAATTGGGTTGATCATAAAAAAAATAGGAATACCCTGATACTGTCATTAACATAACTTAACAAAATCACGATAAGTATTCTATAGCAACTTTTAAAATTCTTACTGCCACTAGATCAAAAATGGTAAGGAAAGACTATGACTTTTTTATTTATAAGTTTAAATTCCTTCTTTGTTAACTGAGAAACTATGAGGAAAGACTTTATGGAGTATGTTCTTGAAACACTAAAGCACATCACAGCTGAGAAACTAACAGCTACCACAGCATCTCCTGGAGAACAGAATCCCATCTGACCTGATGGCAAGATTTATATTAAAAAAACAACATTTATGCAATGTCCTTGTTATGGTATTGCAATCCAACAAAACCAAAATTGTGATGTTGATGGCTCTTCAACAGAACACCAGCTTGATCAACACCAAGAAGAAGCTGGAATCAGATATTTCCCAAATTCAGAGTGAAATGGAGGATACTATCCAGGAAGCCCGCAATGCTGAAGAGAAGGCCAAGAAGGCCATCACAGATGTGAGTGGGAGGCTCCTTTCACTGCTTAAGATACACGCCTTCTCCCCAGAATGTCTCCAGCCCCAAAATGGCTTTGACCCTTTGCTCCCATCAGGCGGCCATGATGGCAGAAGAGCTGAAGAAGGAGCAGGACACCAGCGCCCACCTGGAGAGGATGAAGAAGAACCTGGACCAGACGGTGAAGGACCTGCAGCACCGTCTGGATGAGGCTGAGCAGCTGGCACTGAAGGGAGGCAAGAAGCAAATCCCG
>NW_010121490.1:0-2769 GCF_000699245.1 Pterocles gutturalis
TTGTTAAATTTCATGAGGTTTGCATTGGATTGAGAACTCTCTCACTTCGTGGTGGCTAAGCTCAAGACGGCCTCCAGCCACCACATCTTCCACCAGTCCTTCTCTGTTTGTGAACAGCAGTTCAAGCGAGGCACCTCCCCTGGTAGGCTCGCTTACCAGCTGTGTCAGGAAGTTATCTTCCACACACTCCAAGAACCCCCTAGACTGTTTCCTTTCTGCTGTGTTGTATTTCCAGGAGATGTCTGGCAAGTTGAAGTCTCCCACAAGAAGAAGTTGGAGTGATCGCGAGACTTCTGCCAGCTGCTTATAGAATGCCTCATCTGCTTCCTCCTGCTGAGATGGTGGCCTATAACACACTCCCAGCAGGATATCAGCCTTGTTAGCCCTCCCACTCATTCTTATCCATAAGCATTCAAATTTATCACGTCAATCCTCGATTTCTATGCAATCAAAACACTCCCTAACATACAGAGCCACCCCACCACCTCTCCTTCCTTGCCTATCCCTTCTGAAGAGCTTACAGGCATCCATTGCAGCACTCCAGCTATGAGACTCGTCCCACCATGTTTCTGTGATGGCCACTAAGTCACAGCTGTTCTGTTGCACAATGGCCTCCAACTCCTCTTGCTTGTTGCTCATACTGTGTGCATTAGTGTAGATGCACTTGAGCTGAACTGTCGAATCAACTCCTACCCTCAGCGTGCCACCCCTAGGTTTGTCTGTAATGGGCCCGGTAATTCCCCCTTCCCCCTTCGAATCTAGTTTAAAGCCCTAGTTTAAGGAAAAGAAGGAAGCCATAAAGAAAATATAGAAAGACACAAATCTGACAGAGATGCGATGGAGACAAAGGTAAGAAACAAACATCACAAGTCACACTAATTAACAGTCTATCACAAAACTGCAGGCAAACCTGTGCTTTGGTACCAGTAAGGGTGCGGATCTGAGGATCCAGGATGTAAGCAAGATGTGTGCTAGTTTAAGGAAAAGAAGGAAGCCATAAAGAAAATATAGAAAGACACAAATCTGACAGAGATGCGATGGAGACAAAGGTAAGAAACAAACATCACAAGTCACACTAATTAACAGTCTATCACAAAACTGCAGGCAAACCTGTGCTTTGGTACCAGTAAGGGTGCGGATCTGAGGATCCAGGATGTAAGCAAGATGTGTGGAACCCATGGAGTGGGCAGGAGGAGCTGGGATTCTGGCAGGGTTGCTGGGAGGGCAGAGAGGCCATACCAGTGCTTGAGGGATCCACAAATGTGTTTGTGCTTGTGAACCTGGAGAGTGCTGAGTATGTGTGTGTGACCTTCTGCCTCTGCCATCCCAAGAGGAGGAGCGGACATGGCTGTCTGGGCTTGTGTCTGGCGTGAGTTCTGTACATGGGTGCTGTTGAAGGCCACGTCTTGTCTGTGGCTGACTGTGTGACCGGCCCTGTCAGTGTACAGCTCTGTGTGTGTGCACACACACATGCACATGTGTCTCTTGGATACAAATTCAGTCTTGCTACTGGTTGAAACTGTGAACAGGAAAGAGGCAGCTGCAGTCCTCAGCCGGGGCAGAGACCTGTGTCCCCTGGGCATGGGGCTGGGCTCCAGCAAATGGGCAGGAGCAGTCCTGGGCCAGAGCTGTTGGAGGCAGTGACCATTTATAACATCCCTTAGCAATGATTTTTTCATTTACGTGACAATTTCAGGAGTCTCTAAGGAAGACAAGACACAGAAACTTTTTAAAGATATTATTATTATTAAAGTTTCTGTATATAATCGTTTTAATAAAATAGTCACAAACCATATTTCTGTGTAAGAAAAGAATTGTTTGGAAAATGTTTTTTTTCCTTCAAGGCTGGCCATTTATTTTTTTAATTAAAGAGTCAAAAGCAAGAATTCTGCCAGAGAATCAAAAGGTATAAGAGGTAATAAGAGTGTAAAATATTAATTCAGGGAGCATAAAACCAGTGAAAATGAAGCTAAATTAATTGTTTGCTTCAAAGTTTAAAAGAGAGACCAGTAGAAAGATTTGAACATTGAAACAATTTTTAATGGGGATTAGTCAGAACAAGTATTACACCTGAGTAAAGAGATTTTAAAAGAAATCAATGAAAAGAACAGTAAAAAATGCCAGTATCTGATGGTATATGCAATGAGTTCTAGGGGAACTTGGATATGAAAGCAGCTTTTCAGAAAAGCACCTGGAGGTCCTCATGGACCACAAGCTGAACATGAAGCAGAAATGCACCCTTGCAGCAAAGAAAACCAACAGCCTCCAGTGCTACATTAGGAAGAGTGTCACCAGCAGGTCATGGGAGGTGATCCTTGCTCTCTGCTTAGCACCACTGCGACTGCATCTGGAGTTCTGGGTCCAGTTCTGGATTCCCCGGTACAAGAGAGACACAGACATACCAGAGAGATTCAAGAGAATGGCCACCAAGATGAAGGGACTGGAGCATCTGTCATATGGGGAGACACTAAAAGATCTGGGGCTGTTCAGCTTGGAAGAGCCAAGGCTTGAGAGGTGAAGATATCTTGTCAATATTTACAAATATCTGATGGTGAGGGAATAAAGAAAGAAAGACAGAGCCTTCTTAGTGGACCCCAGTGGCAGGATGAGAGGCAATGGGCAAAGTAGCCCACTACAGCTACTGCAACCATTACTACTCAAACTCCATCAAGAAGAAACTACCCAAGAAGGATGTCACCGGAGTTGTTGCAGCGGTCAAAGAAGACAGTTGACAGCCCCACAGATGTCAAAAGACTGAAATCGACCCCC
>NW_010121491.1:0-1382 GCF_000699245.1 Pterocles gutturalis
CCTGGCTGCCCCAGGGAGCATCCCCGCTGCAGATGGAGCACTTGTGCCGGCCATTGCCCGGGGCTGTTCGGGGCTGGGCGTTCCCCAGGGCACCAGCACTGCCGGGACGCACTGCACAGCACAAGCCCTTCCCCACCTGGGGCACGGGCCTGGCGTGCCATGTCCCCCCTGCTGTGGAGCCCTGGAGATGCACTCGGCCTTCCTGGAGCACAGGGGCAGGACAGAGAGAAGGTGGGAGCTGAGCCGGCAGTGTGGGAAATGAGCTCCCTGAAATAACCCCCAGCTCAAAGAAAAGGAAGACTTGGGGATCTACAGGCCCATCACTCTCACCTCTGTGCCCTTCAAGATCATGGAGCAGATCCTCCTGGAGATTATGCTGAAGCTCATTGTAAAATAAGGAGGTGACTGGTGACAGTCCACATGGCTTCACCAAGGGTAAATCATACCTGACAAATTTAGTGGCCTTCTACGATGGGGTCACAGCATTGATGAATAAGGGAAGAGCGACTGACATCATCTACCTGGACTTGTGCAAAGCATTCAACACTGTCCCAGATGACATTGTCTCTGAATTGGAGAGACATGGATTTGACAGCTGGACCACACATTGGATACAGAACTGGCTGGGTGGGGCAACTGTCAACGGCTTAATGTCCAAGTGGAGACCAGTGATGAGTGGCACTCCTCAGGGGTCAGTTCTGGGACTGGTGTTGTTTAACATCTTTGTGGGAGATATGGACAGTGGGATTGAGTGTGACCTCAGCAAGTTTGCTGACGACACCAAGGTGTGGCGCTGTGACATGCTGGAGGGAAGCAATGTCATCTAGAGGGACCTTGACAGGCTGGAGAGGTGGGCCTATGCAAACCTCATGAGGTTAAACAAGTTCAAGTGCAAGGTCTTGCATGTGAGTTGAGGCAATCCCAAGCACAAACACAGGCTGTGTGGAGAATGGATTGAGAGCAGCTCTGAGGAGAAGGACTTGGGGGTATTGTTGGATAAGAAGCTCAACATGAGCCGGCAGTGTGCACTTGCAGCCCAGAAAGCCAACCGTGATGTGACCAGCATGTCAAAAGAGGTGCTTCTCCCCTCTTCTCCGCTCTCGTGAGACCCCCCCTGCGGTGCTGCATCCAGCTCTGGGGTCCTCAGCACAGGACTGACATGGACCTGGTGAAGCAAGGCCAGAGGAGGCCACAAAGATGGTCAGAGGCTGGAGCACCTCCCATACGAGGACAGGCTGAGAGTTGGGGTTCTTCAGCCTGGAAAAGAGAAGGCTCCGGGGAGACCTTCTAGCAGCCTTCCAATACTTCAAGGGGGCTACAGGTAAGATGGGGAGGGACTCTTTATCAGGGAGTGTAGCAAAAGGACGAGGGGTCACAGCTTG
>NW_010121491.1:1465-2250 GCF_000699245.1 Pterocles gutturalis
GCCCAAAGAAGTGATGGACGCACCATCTCTGGAGGTGTTCAAGGCCAGGTTGGATGGGGCTTTGAGCAACCTGCTTTTGTGGAAGGTGTCCCTGCCCATGGCAGGGGGGTTGGAACTAGGTGATATTTAAGGTCCCTTCTGACCCAAACCATTCTGGAATTCTACGATTCTATGTTTGCCAGCACCAAAATTGACTTGGTGGCCTTTTTGGTGGCCTTTGTTGGAGTCACTTGATTATGCTGACATTCTTCTTGGATTGGGGGGAGTTCCAGCATGAAAGCTGTACTCTGGAGGTGGTCTCCAATGGGCCAGAGAGGCAGGGTCACCTTCCTGGACCTTCTTGCAACACTTTGACTAGCACAGGTCAGGGTGTAGTTGATCTTCCTTGCATCAAGGGCACACTGCTGTCTCATGTTCTGCTGAGTGTCTCCTAAAACACTGTCTCATTTTCTGTGGATCTGCTTCCTAGACAGCCAGCCTGCAGCCTGAGGTGGCTGTATGGGAAGAGTGTCAAAGGTCTTGCTAAATTCCAGGTACACACATCCCCTGCCCTCCCTTCTCCACAGTGCCTCTTGAGTAAGCAATGAACTTGACCCTTGGCTACACTAGAAACCCCTGCAGAGCAGCAGGATGAGCAGGATGTGACCTCAAATCCAATATCCCTTTCCTCTCAGGGGCAGTAGATGGGCACTCACACTGAGATTCCAATGCAGGACAGGAAAGTGTTTGTGGGCTGAACTCCAGAGCAGTCATAACCTCTTTGGCTTTCCTGTGCAAGCCACAGG
>NW_010121492.1:0-9421 GCF_000699245.1 Pterocles gutturalis
TGGAGCAGGCTGGGCCTTTGGTTATCGGGTGGGGGGGGCAGTGTCACTGTGTATCACTCATTTGTATATTTGTATATAGTATTGTTTTTAATATTATTGTAGTTTAGTTATTAAATTGTCCTTATCTCAACCCACGAGTCCTCTTTACCATTTAACCCTTTTATTCTCTGCCCTATGATTGGGTGGGGGTGGGAATTGTGTGAGCGGGTGTGTGTGGCTTGGCCCCGAGCCAAGGGCTAACCCACCACACCTGTTCTTAGGACTGACCAGCACCATATAATGGTAGAAGTCACAGAAATTTGAGAAAGATACAGTACAGAACATCAAAGAACAATGTTAATTTGAAAATACTTCTTTTTTTAAGATGTTATCAAAATCATTCAAAAGAACATTTTTAAGCTCTTACACAAAAGCACCCTGATTAATTTATACATTTTTTCCAAATATTTTTAAAGTTGTTGTTTGGATGTAATTTGGATGTGTCTTTTTTCTTACCTAAGGAAATTAGGTTTCCTTATGCTGAATGTTCAGCTCTTTGCCTTATATTCAGTTCCTCTCTCAGCAAGTGAAAGTCTTCAGCTGCATTAAGTTTTTCTATTGAAAGATAAGGCTGCAAGATGTTGCTTTCCTTACGTGATTCTCAGCACAGACACATCCAGGTATTACAGGAGATACACAAGAATGAAAGAACTGAAAAGTCCTGTAAAAAAAGAAGGGATGGAAACATACCAGGAAAGGGCAGAGAAATAAATTACTTCATGGGAAAAGGGTGAATCAACTGAAGAGGAGAAATAAAACCAGAAGGTTAAGGTAACTTTCTGGGTTTAGCAACAGGTTACTTTTTTCTCTTCTTGTTCTTGAAAGTTGTTGTGCCTTCCTGTTTTTTTCTGCTTTGGAAGAGATTCATTAACAGAAATATCAATGTGATGTAACTGATAATATAGTGGTAGCTGTAGAATGATTATTCAAACTGTGATGCTAGTTACCGAGACCGCCCAGTATAACCCAGAGGCTTCAGAAAAGACTTGAGCAAAACTAACCTTATCTCAGAGCTCTTGTCTTTGATCTGTTGTGTTCTCAGAGAGCTGTGACTCAGCACAGTGCTTCAAAACTCAATCGTAACATCAAATGCAAGAAAAAGAAAGGAAAAAAACCTATTTTAAAGAAGGAGGTTTCTGTCATTTGTTTAGCAAAAATCCATAGAATTGTGGTAAAGTTTCCATCTTTAGTTTTTACAAGCTTGCTTAAGAAGAAAATATTTATGATAGTGACAAAGGAATTGAATTCTGAATGTGTCCTAGAGTCATCATCACTTTAGGGAATTTTCTCACTAAAATAGATGCCTGTTCCTCAGAAGTGCAGTACCTTAATCCTTATTTCTTTAAGTAGAAGTAGCCTTACAGACAGTGCAGGGACACTCGATCAATGTGGTGAGCGGTTTCCTTCTGTAATATTTAAGTGAATGAGCTTTTGTATAGGACTTCAATTTACTGAGATAAATGGAAGCTGTTCCAGACATCATAGAAGAGAAGGTAAAGCACTAAACGAACTCATTAAACTCATATTGGCTAGTCTGTGACAGGGCATGATGGACAAGCTCTGAACAGGTACTGGAACAGAAATCTGCAATGAAACCTAATTATATTTTACCGTTCCTCTTTCAGGCTTCCAGCCTCTTTACATTCAAATTCTTTAGATTAGACTACGTCCAGCAAGTACAGCCTGTAATACTTATTTCCAAAGCCAGTGGATTAGACATACTCCTTGATAAGGTCTAAAGCATTTTAAGGAGGGGATGATCCCATTCTCTGGTGC
This sequence comes from Pterocles gutturalis, assembly GCF_000699245.1. NCBI lineage: Eukaryota > Metazoa > Chordata > Aves > Pterocliformes > Pteroclidae > Pterocles > Pterocles gutturalis. The sequence goes on from NW_010121492.1 coordinate 1,816, forward strand.
CAGACATTAGGTGATAACACAATTTGGGGATATTGTTTAGTTCATATAGGAGCAATAGTACGGTTAGTGGAGTGCCTTTCCCAAGATGCAGAGTCGAGTATGAATCAGGAGACTAGACCTGCTGTTATTTTTTGTTTTATGGCAATGGCAGAGCTTATGTCTTATATTCTAATTTCAAAGACAGACAACAGTCTTTTAGACAGCAATTAACTGAGTTCTACTAACCACCAAGGAGTTTTTTGCACATTTTTGCACACAGTCATCTAAACAGGACCTAAAGAAGTACTCATCTATGTTCTAACTCAGGAGAGTGCTAAAATGCATTAAAATTGTCATATTCGTATTTAAGACTTTCCTTGAATAGAGATCCTAACAGGTGCCCATTCATATCACCAGAAAACCAAGATCTAGAACTGACACAGCACTGTATGGGCGGCTATGAGCACAGTCAACTCTATCCCAGTCAAACCTAGTTGAGATTCCAAAGATTTAAAAATAATCTTCTTCTCCCTTCATATTAGCTTCCTCACTTATAGGTCTCTGTTTTTCTTTCATTCTCATTTCCAAACTGTTATTCTAGTGATAACAAAAATACTGTGATTACAGTTCATACAAAAGAGTCAAAACAAGGATACATGGTATTGTATTGCTCATTTGGAGTTGTTATTCATAGACAGCTCCAAAATTTTGTAAAATTACTAAAGAGTTAGAAAGACTTTTGTTCACATTTGCACATTCACTAATGGATCTCTCTAGCCATACTGAAGTGCTGGATAGCATTTAAACCTATGATTAGTTTAACGTTTAGTCACTGATTATCCAGAAGTACTCTTTGATTAAAGACTGCAATATCTATCCCATATGCAGCATTGCTTTAAAAAAAAAAAACAAAAAACAAAATATGATTCCACATTGTTTTAATGCAAGCAGGAGTTGAGCTTTTTAAAAAAAAAACAAAAAAAAAAATATGATTCTACATTGTTTTAATGCAAGCAGGAGTTGAGCCAAAGAATACATTTCCAATGTAATGGTGGTGCTGGTCCTTATGGGTAAAAGTTTCATTTCAGATCCAGATAGAGATATTCCAGTTTGTCATCCTGACATAAGTGTGTTGATCATAATGATGCAACATAAGGAAAGCAAGTTTCCTGGAACGTCACATCACTTTGGAGGTGTGAATAATGCTTTACTCTGTCAAGGATTCTACTGTCCTGATCCAAAAAGTCTACAAAATGAGTATCAATTTATATTATCTGCACAGAAATATTATTAACTCAACAGAAAACCTACGGGAAATTGGGCAGCTTCTTCATAAACTCAGGGATTACTCTATAGAATTAAAGATATAGGTGCACAAAGTAGCAATTAGACAATTTTAATCTATGTGATGAACAAACTGTACCCTAATTAAACATTCACCACCTCATTACAAAAAAATGAAAGACTTTTAAGTACAGTGATTTATCACATCAGGATAATTCCACTCCCAATTTAGGCATTGGTGCATGTCTAAAACCTGATTTCCCTGATGACTTGGAAGAATTTAAGCTGCTGTCTTCTATTTTTCTTGCATAGGAAACCTGACTAAAAAGCTCTTTGACACTGCAGGAGAGAACAAAAGCTATATCCTGTACTTTCCAACACAGCGTGAACTGAGGGGACAAATAAACCATTCACCTAGAACCTAACTAACTGAAACTGATGGCTCACGGCTCAGACTACTTCAAACACCATCATATTCTTCTGTCTCTGTGCTTTTTCACAGCAATAAAAACCAAACCACAAACCAACCCTCTTGCTTTATAGTGATATTGTAATAATCGATTCATTAAGGCAATAATTGCATCTTGCCTGTCAGACCTCCACCCAATCGCTCTCTTGCTCACCCTCCTTTACAGGACAGGGAGAGAAAATAAGATGGACACACTCATGGACTGGAATGAAAGCAGTAAAAGAAGAAAAGCAAAGACCATGTGCAAAAGCAAAGCAGAAAAGAGGAATTCATTCACTACTTCCCAATGGCAGGCAATGTCCAGCCACTTCACGGGAAGCAGGGCCCCAGTATGCACATAAGAGTTACCTGGGAAGCCAAATGCCATAACCACAAATGTCTCCCACCCTCCTTCTTCTCCCAGACTTTTATTGCTCAGCACATCATATGGTATGGAATATCCCCTTGGTCAACTGGGATCAGCTGTCTAGGCTGTGTCCTCTCCCAGTCTCTTGCCCACTCCCAGCTTACTGGTTTTCTGGAGGGGCAGGTTGGAAAGAAAGACTTGACGCTGTGTGCTCACTACTCAGTAATAGCTAAAACATTGGTGGATTTTTCCAGCCACAAATGCAAAGCACAGCACTGTATGGGCTGCTATGAGGAGAGTTAACTCTATCCCAGCCAAACCAAGTATAGTAAGCGAGGAGAGGTGATTCAAGAGTGAAAGACATCTGACTGCTGGGGAGGCTAACAGGAACAACTGCTAAATGAGTATTACAATTTTCAATTGTCGTAGTCTTTCTAAATAGATTTGATGGAAAATGACCTGTGAACATTTGCTCTAAAACAACTGTTGTAGGTTTATTTGTTTAGTCCTAAACAAAATTTCCCCTCAATGAAAGAAGAAAAATTGATGGTGCCCCAATCAAACCTCGTCCACAGTCCCAACTGTGTATGTGACTAAACTGGTGGTCCCTGTCTCTATCACCAGGTCTTATTGAACTCAGTGAGAACTTAGATTTGGAAACCCTCTAAGAGGGGGGTTCCTAGGGCTGGCAGGACCTTCAACTCTTCTTTTAATTGCCTGTGTCAAAACAGCTTGCATTTGGTAAACTTCTGTGAAGAATTAAAAATATACTTGTTTGAAATTATTTTGGAGAGGGCAGAGGTTATACTTCTCATCATGACAGTCGCCAGAATGAGGTCCTAGCTGATGTTCCTTCAGAAATGTTGACTTTAACTCTGCTTAGAATTACCAATTTTAGTTACTTATTGGGTGCTTAACCTGTGAGGTTTTGTTTTTTTGTAACAGGAACCTATTAAAAATACTTATATGCTTAACAAATATTTCCCATTTAAGCAGTACACATGAGCACATGTGTAACTTCATATTCTATGTGTATTTTGAACTGTATTATTTTAACCAGTTAAATCAGCCAATTGACAATTTTCCAACTCAGTAAGTGCTTCCAAACACAACTTCCTAGTCCATGCAGGTACTAAAAATTAGGTCCAATTAGGGAGGGAAGAACTCTGTATTCAACAGTATTGCCTTAGAAAATTACACCAAGATGAGTGGTGCGGTTGACATGCTCAAGGGATGGGATGCCATTCAGAGGGGCCTAGACAAGCTTGAGAAGTGGACCCATGTGAACCTCACAAGGTTCAACAAGGCCAAGTGCAAGGTCTTGCACATGTGTCAGGACAACCCCTGGTATCAATAAAGGCTGGGGGATTAAGGGATTGAGAGCATCCTTGTGGAGAAGGACTTGGGGGTACTGGTGGATGAAAAACCGAGCATGACCCATCAGTGTGCACTTACAGCCCAGAAAGCCAAGTGTATCCTGGGCTGCATCGAAAGAAGAGTGATCAGCAGGTTGAGGGAGGTGATTCTCCCCCTCTACTCTGCTCTCGTGAGACCCCACCTGCAGTATTGCATCCAGCTCTGGAGTTCTCAGCATAGGAAGGACACGGACTTGTTGGAGCAGTTCCAGAGGAGGGCCACAAAGATGATCAGAGGGCTGGAGAACCTCCCTTATGAGGACAGGCTGAGAGAGTTGGGGTTGTTCATCCTGGAGAAGAAAAGGCTCTGGGTAGACCTTATTGAAGCCTTCTGGTACTTCAAGGGGGCTTATAAGAAAGATGGTGACAGACTTTTTAATAGGGCCTGTAGTGACAGGACAAGGGGCAATGGTTTAAAACCAAAAGAGAGTGGATTTAGACTAGATATAATGAAGAATTTTTTTACCATGAGGGTGGTGAAGTACCATCCCTGGAAACATTCAAGGTCAGGTTGGATGTGGCTCTGAGAAACCTGATCTAATTGAAGATGTCCCTGTTCATTGCAGAGGGGGTGTAACTAGATGACCTTTAAATGTACTTTCCAACCCAAACCATTCTATAACTCTATGAAAATTAATGTCCACCAAGTCAACCTCTCTATAATCCTACTACCTTTACAGCAAACAGGCAGTCACTTGTAGGCTATCTGAATTTCGAGACCGTATGTGTTAAATTTGATTTATAAGAATGATTCCCATTGAGGCCATAGAATAACTCTTCTGCATGTTTTCTTGGGGATTCAGCTCTCAGAACAACAAAAAAAAAAAAAAAAACATGGGAGCCCAACGAAAGCTATTGCCAACGAATCTGTAAGCTTTTTTTTTATATTTGAACTCAAATTCACCTAGAAGTGTGAAAGAGAAAGGTTTTCTCAATTCAAACAATTCTGACTTATTGTTAATAAAGACGGTCAAAATTTGACACAAAAATTCCTGCAGACAGTTAATGGATTTTCAGAACTTTATGGTCATGCCCTCTATGTTGCTATGTAGAAGAGGCACAGTAAGAAGTCATGGGGAAAAAAAAAATCAAAATCCAAGGTTCTCAGTTCAGATCCATGCTGGCAGTTACACACGTCTGTGTACTAGGGGCAGGAAAAGATAACTGCAAATAAATGGGGAAGAAGCTCACCTTCTCTGTAGATACCTTCCCTCTGTCCACAGCATCCAAGACAAACCAGTGAAAACTTTGAGCATCGGTTTTCCCAAATCTCAGCCCACTGGTCTATAATATATATGTGCAGCAGACAGAGGTCTATTTTTATTTTATTTGAGATAAAACAGAGCCCATAATCCTAGGGTTTTGGAAAATACAATAAAAAAGGTGAATACCTGCCCTACGTTGAAACAGCGCCTAAGCCTGCAGACACCTTCCTGCTAAAGATGAAGAACAGCTGCAAAAGTCAGCACTAAACACATTCAATGACACATTTACCGTTAAAAAGCCTGGTGAAGAGCAGCTGTCTTCTCTCACTTGAGACAGCGTTCCACAGAGTTGAGGAGCCCCACTAAGTGCTCCACTTAGTGCCCAGGGCCTGAATCCATACCTTGGACCATTATGTGGAGAACTTCAGGCAGTGCAGCCTGTAGCAGAACTGCTGCTGAGAGGTGGGAGGAAACAGCAGCAGAAGAGAAAACTGAAACATTACAGTGGATAAAAACAACTCCTACAAGCATCATGAGTGAGAGAATTAGCTGAACTATGCTTTGAAATTCTGAAAACAGGCAAAATAAATCCTACCTTAAATGTGCATGTGGTCTACATCTATAAAAACTTATCCAAGTGAAGATTTTCATCTGAACCCTGAGTCTTGTGCTCTTTTCTCCTCTCTGCTACCACGGGGATCTAATCCTAAATTCCCTTTGCTTCACTACAAACTAAGAAGCCATTTAAGTTCTCAGGAATGGTTACTCCTGCCTAAAGGAAGGACATGCAGAGCAGCATCTCCTCTGCCTTTAGCGCATGGAGGGCAGCCTCTGTGCTCACACGGCACATCAGGATATCTGAACTGATCTCTCTGACTGCAGGCGACAAATCACATAAGAAAGAAGCCCGACTGAACAGTGGTGTGATATTCTTTTAAAAGCACCTCACAGATTAAGACAAAGTTTCAGATCTCCATCAAAAGCACCACTTCACTCTTTGCAGTGCTCTACAGTGTCTCAAATGTGGTCAGCCTAAGAAGCAACAGCAAGAAGTTACGTCTAGGGCTTGAGCAGCAAGTCAGGAAGAAAGCAGTTGTTGAGTATTTTGGTATGTATTTATAAGAACGGTTTTTAAAAAATCAAACTCAAACACATTATTCCAGTTCTAGCTGCTGATGTGTCATGGTACAGCCACAGCAACAGTCATATGTTTAGAGCAGAATACAGAAGCACCCAGTACTTAGCAAATAACAAAGTTAGCAACAGGCATGGATTTTTTTAAGACAGGGAGGGAGGGGCCTGGCTTGTACAATACAAGAATGGGTTTGTATTAAACATCTACATCAGGATTTATTTTTTAATATCAACTCAAAGGAAATCCTTTTCTGTGCAGCCAAGATACTGAACTGTCCTTTAAAGAAGTCCTCTCACATCTAGCAAGAAACCTGTTAGAAAGCCCTCTAGCAAATTTGTACAAACAACAAACCTGTGAGTAAAATCTCCCTCGTTCAGTAGCTCTAGACAGAGCATCGTGTATAGAGAACTTTGCTTTGTTTTACTCTGAATATCACTATGTAACAAATGCATTGTAACATGTAGAAAAAAAAATAAAACCTTTTCAGAGGCAAAGGAGAGAAAACATTTCTTTGCAATGGATGGTAAAAAAAAGTGTATGTACAACTTCTCACACAGGGTTTAACTGCAGGGAAACAGTTAATGTCTTACAACGTAGTTAGGACCCTGGGGAATAGATACATTCCTCTGAGGAAGGACAAAGGTGCAATGTTTTTTATTGTAAAAAATCTTACGATGTCTCTTTAAGTAGGATTTGTGGAGAAAAATAAAAAAAAAAAAAATTGCTCTTTCAGGGAGAGAAGCAGAGAGAGTTGACTTACTGTAAAAGGCTCATTTAATGGCTTTTGCATTGTAAAGAAGATGGCAATTCCCAGGGAGAAGGAGCAGCCTTTGGCTTGTCAGACTTAATGAAGTGCACTTAGTACATAGCTTCAATGAAGATAGATATCAATAATAAGGTAGGTAAAACTGATGAGTTTGGGACCCATTTGCACAAACTGGTACTTACGTTTCTGAAATGCTCACATTACAAATACTGAAGCCGCACAGATTTCACTCTAAGAGATTTACCGCATTAAAGGAGCGCTATTTATCTACATAAATAAAATTTCTGTGCTGGGTACTAAATGGTGCTTTAGGGATTTCCCAATTTATCGACTTGCCTGCTTGTAACAACACAACCAGAAACTATGAACACAGCAATATTTATCACTGACTTTAGCTGTACATTTGTTATTTTTATCTTACTTGTTCTAGACAGAAAAGAACTGGACATACATGACTTTGGATGATAAACCACAATGAAAAAATTTCAAGCCAAATTATGGAAGGGTGGGGTGCTTGCTTTTGGGGGGTTGTGTGGGGAGTGTTTCAGACTCTCAAAAGCACTATATTTCTATCTTTCAGTGTATGGCAAGAGAGTACCAATTTGAATTACAAATGGATTTTTTTTCCCCATGCACCCTCTGCAAGGATTCATCTGCAGCATCATTAAGCTACTCTGCCTGGGTGCACACAGTGACATCCACTGGTGCAGAGGATTTTTGCTACAAGAATCACAGAAATGACATATGTCGTGACTGATTTAGTCTTTGAAAGCAATTTCATTCACTTCTACTGTATCTAATGCAGTACAGTATTTAATCCTGCTTAATTTTAAACATGTATTTCCACAGGGTAATGAGTTTAGTGATTTGCTCATTGGAGTCAGGGCACCTTGCAAGACTCAGTCTTGAAGAACAGATGAAATTCCCTATTGGAAGGATTCCCATCTCTTTTATATAGTTTGTCCCTCAACTTGACAAGAGAGCACAGTGCACAATTTATTACTATC
>NW_010121492.1:9567-12522 GCF_000699245.1 Pterocles gutturalis
TTTTTTTTTTTTTCCCTCTCCCTTTCCCCAACAGAGCTAGAGTTCATGCAGCTGAGGAATTTGAGATGCAGGATGAAACGTGTTGTGTTCCACAATCTTGTGTCACTTTCTGCCACCATGACAAAACCCAGCAATCTGAAGAGTGGAAATCACCTTCCCCAGGACTCAGCATGTCTGGGCTTTATGGACCTAAGAAGATGAATAGCAACAGATATCTCAACGCCCTTCTGGACTGCATTTATTACGGAGCCTCCTGGAAAAAGCACAGTTTAAAAATACAGTTCAATGCATCTCAGATGTGTTGGAGTCATCACATGTGCCCAGCACAGCATCTGCACAGATTTCGTCAAAAGACATGGGAGCTCTGCATATAACAATTCTCTCTCTACCACTGAAGGTTATGGTGATGTTCAAAGCTCTATAGCTTGAGGGAGCAAAATCCTAGATGAGTGGAGTTAAGGGGAACCAGGAATCATGTGTTGGATCTCTAAATCAAGTGTAATGTAATGAGCTCAACAGCTTCTTTTTGTGCTACTGTAAGATGAGGACCAGATACCGGACAGATGTATTTACAGTTTAATTGTTAGCTATGTTTCCTCAAAAATTTAATAACTAAAAAATGTGGTTTTGTTTTCAATTTGTGCGTTTAATGTAATTTTTCTTGGTTCTTTGCATGATTCAGGGATTACAATACTATATACTGCAGAATCTTTCAAATTACATGTTTTTAACTAAATACGTAAAAAATGAAAAATTTTGACATCTTTGGAGTTTAAAAATGTGTTCTTCCTAATTATCTTTCACATTTTGTATTTTATTAAATGATTTTTTAAATTATCAGCAATTATTATATGAATATACCTGAAGCATCACTAAGCTCTAGATTCCATTTCAGTTTTCTGAGTGCAAACGGCTCTGATAATTTTCAACTCACATTGAATAATGACTAATTTTTTTAATGAGTCTGCTCCAAAACCCCAGATCTGTCAAAAATTGCCAGAATACCTCTAGCTGACTGCTCTGTAAAGTCAGTGTGTTACTACTGCAGAGAGCCTCCTTTTCCTTTATTTCACGTTATGCACCGTTAGCAAACCTGCCAGCTGAATTTGAGTTCTGTAATGTCTGGTTCTGGTGACAGCTTGCAAAGTAAAAAAAGCAGAGTTTTGCTCTTCAGACAGTAGATTTTATCTCCTTTTCAGTACATATAATATATAAAACCCCTTTTTTTTTACTTTTAAACTCGGCAATTTGATACAGAAGAAACAATTAACAGGTGTTGAAAATCAATTTTTCCAACTGTGAACTTTTAAATTTCAATTTATACTTTCATGATCACAAACTTCCAAATAAACATATAAATAGTGATTTTTTTTAAACTCTTCCAACTACAAAAACATCTCAAACAGCAGTGAGTATAGATCCTGTGAAATCCAAACAACTACAACTAAAACAAGAAATCTTCCTGTAAAAAACACAAATTATCATGTGTGTAGGGGTTAATTCCTGAAGTAAGTGGAAGTTTGCATTCCTTTCATCTCACAAATGTTTCCTCCAAAACCCAAGATTTCTCCTGATTATTTATCTAAATATCACAATGATCTTCATTTCACCTCATTGTGTGTTATTTTTTCTATGCAAAATAAAAATGAATGCTGACAAAATGCAGAGAGTTTATAATCAATTACATATTCTGCTGGAGATGTTAGTTTTGCTCTTTGAATATTTTTGCCCTTTAATTTACAAAGCTGCTATTTATATCTCTTCTAACAACACAAAATATGACAGAAACCAGCATTTCAACACACAAAGGACTCAGTTCTCTGGTGGAGCTCAGTGTCTGTTCCAACAAGCTCATGCAGCTGCAGTTCCTCAAAGGGTGCAGAAAAGTAGCTGCACATTCTCTAGTAGATTTCCAGTGTTGCAAAAGAGTGGGTGTAAAGCTCTTGCCCCATTTTCCCCTGAAGCCCATAAGCAAAATGCAATCAAGTGGTGATGCTGGGGCAAAGCTAAAGGACTGGCAAAGGTCACATCTGAAAAAAAGGGAAACCGAAATACTTGCAACTGCCCCACTCTCATACTATTCAGCACATTCAACCATTCAGCAACTGCTAATTTAGTATCCCTCCTGGTATTTTAAAAACCTGGATAAAGGCTTATTTTATCAGATAAGATCTTTCTAAGAACTGAAACAAACCTCTGCTTCTATTAATCTCCTCCCTTCTCCCAGCCATCATTTTATTCTTTTTCTCACATAGCTGTTCCTTCTTATTTTCAAATACTGACTTTATTGTAATGCCTTTACAAGTTCCATAACATTTTGAGTCATTGTATTATACACAGGCATTTATAATCTCACATAAGAAAGAATTATGTAGTAATTCTTCTGTTCTGCTTGAAATGTATACATAATATTGCATCCTGGAGAGAGTTCTTGTATTCAGCTTTCCCTGCAATACATTCCCATTGAATTAGAGGCACACACAAAAAGAAGAAAAAAAAAAGTGACTTTAAATAACTTCTGGCTTGTTTTTGCTGCATTTAGTATCTATGCAGGTCGATTAATGCTTCAAAAAGCCTCTTGGAAAAAAAAAGTAGTTTTAAAGTTGGGTTTTGTAATTCCACGTCTGTAACATAGTGCCATCTACTGGCAAAAGGAAGAAAACACCAATTTTTCTGAGCTGAATGTCAGCATTGGAAATAGAAATCTCCCTGCTTCAGGCATTTATACATAACTAATTTTATGTGTATACAGAGCTGATGTATATTATAACAATATTTATGTATTGCTTGTGCAAGATCCATGTCATAAAAAATAAGAGTCCAGTTCTTTGTAAGCAAGAAAGATTAAATTCAATATAATGCATAGAAGGGTTGACCTTAAAACAAATGCTTCCTCAGCTGAGAGAACAGATATATACCATGTTTGTGCCCCATACACATATCTACTCAAGGCTG
>NW_010121492.1:12553-34260 GCF_000699245.1 Pterocles gutturalis
TTGGAAGATTTCAAGTTCCTGTGCCACAGATCTAAAACATTAATTAATAACTGCTAACTCACAACACAAAACCCCAAAGCAGATGACCTTAGCTGTCTCAGAGGATTGTCTCTGTTGCACTGCACTTGTAATTAAAATATTCTCTAGTTTTTGCTTGCCCCTTCCTCCCCATGGAGATACAAGTGATCAACTGTCGCTTTGCCGGCGGAGGGCCAGCTGGTGACAGCCCAGAGGGAAAGGAACTGATCCGGCATGAGGAGTCCCTATGGCAGTGAACTACCAGTGTGTGATGGGTTAGCCTCTTAACCCAGGACACAGTGTCTGGCTGCCTTGCCAGGACATAAATGCATTAAGGATGAATTTTCCATTATGTAGGCAGCTAAATATGCAGATAAAATGTAGTAGGTGTTTTTGAGAATACCTATGCACCTCAGGAATGTACAGAACATTTTAAACAAAACAAAACAGTTCTTTGAGGTATTTTGGAGACGCTAAAGTGATTACTTCCACATGGTTGAAAGCTCCTGCGTTGTTTTTCTGCCAGTTTTCCCCTTGAAGGTTAGCTTGATTATTTGACTTACATGCCCAGTAATTTCAAGAGGCCTGTTGTGATTTAACTGCATGGGCTGTAAAATGTCACACGAACTAATAATATAGTGAAATATTAACTGAAAGTTACAAAAATCAATAAGAGTCAAAGGTAGAAGAAGAGAAGCAACAAAGGAATATGAAACAACAGGTGTACCATGTGGATCTGGACCATGATGGACAGGCTGAGCGTTAAGTTTAAAAAATGAAAGTTCCAGAATGTGTTGAACATGGAAGAAAAAAAACAGGCAGATAATTATAGAAGCTAAACCTGTAAAGACATGCAGCAGGGGAACAAACTTCACTGACTGATATTTAATTCATTTGGTCTTTTTTTTCCTTGGGGCAGGCCAGCTTCTGATCAGATCTACACTGGAGGTGTCCCTGCCTATAGCAGGGGGGTTGGAACTGGTTGATTTCTAAGGTCCCTTCCAACCCCAGCCATTCTATGATTATGTGATTTTACACACCCAGATGGGGATGTTAGAAGACTGAAGATATTTCTCACTCCCACTTTGTTGCCTGCCAGTCCCATGGAAAGCACAGCAGGGGAAGAACATTTTCCTTCCTCCATGTGGAAGGGAAGGAACAGGGAAAGGTCACAGCCTGACTTTCTTCCACTTGTAACCTCAGCAGACAGCTGTGCCAGGGATGTGCCTGCAGCTTTCTGAAGGACACTTCCTCTTCAGAGGAGAGAATCTGGGATGCAGATTGACTCCAGTGCAATCCAGCTGCTTTCTCAATGAAGCATTTTCCTGTGCTCAGTAAAGCCACATTTCAGTTGTTCTTTTTTCCAGGGCTACAACAACAAAAAAAAATAAGTTGGTTTTGACCAGCAGCTTAGAATCAAAAAAGTCTAATATTAAAACCTAATCCCTGTGATGAACCAGTTAAATACTTTTTTATGTATATAATGCCAATATGACTGTGTCCCCAGGATGTCAGTCCTGGGAAGAGTAAAGTGGAACAGGAAATTTGTTTTCCTGCTCTGGCGAATTTGCTGAGGTCACAAAAACATCCTCTGCTCCAGGCTGGAGCAAATCCAAGACTTCTGACTTCTTTTAATGAGATAAAGAGAGAAAATTATTTCTGAAACTTGATCTGGGACATTCTGACTCTTTCTGAATTGAAGCACAACTAACAGACCAAACTCTCCCATCTCCCTAGTCTGCGATCTGCCCACCAACAGACCTACCTGTGTGTGTCTTTCTTAGGGAAAATCTCCCCATGAAGTTTTACTGCAGCTAGCATAGTCCCACAGGAAGCTTTATTCCATAAAAACATTCACAGATGTCAGCTAGGAATAAAGTTATAGGCTGTGAGGCTAAAGATAATGTCATATTCTTAGTTCGGCCCCCCTGCTCAGACTGTGACCTCCCGTTAAGTCACTTAACAGAGATGTCTTAAAAGCACATGAATAATTCAGCAGAATAATCCTCTTTAGGTTTTCTTTCAGTCAAGTACATTTAAAAATGTGTTTTCTTTCTTACACTGGTACTCTGTTTTCCCCTCTGCCCAGCAGTGAATCGCCATCTCTGCGTGTACTTAACGGAGAGTTATGAGTATGACAAATAATGTTAATGAGCTATTACCAAAAGCTGGTCACCTCCCTGTGACTTTTTCAGCCTTCTCCCAAAGTCTGCCAAAACCACTCTTAATATATGCACACTCTGAATGCATTGAGAAGGAAGTACATAACTCACTCAAGCCTTTTCTTCTTGAGGGCAATGGTTCCCCTTAATCCATCACTGTAGCCAAATGAGGCTAATGCAGTATTCTACTGCAAACCGTTATGAACATACCTTTCATTTTTATAATGCCTTTCATCCAAGAGAGATGGACCCCACGGTGCTTTAGAGATTGTGTTGTACGGTGTGATAATAACAGTATATGGATCACTGCTCTCACGCTGAAATATAGACCCCTCCGGGTTGGAAACCTGCACACATCTACCATTGCCAGGAACACTATGCGGTATATTAAGATAGAAACGAAGGCTACTTCATTCTCTTGTACCCACAGGTGAATGCAGGTAGGCCAGGCTGTATTTTCTTGTGCTATAATTTAGCCAGGAAACTAGAAACCAGCAGTGTCACAAATACAGTCTGAATTTTAATCTCTTCCTAGAACATGTTGTTTGCTTACATCAATGCTAGAAGGGAGTTAAAACTATACAAATCCAGGGCCACCTCTGCAGTAATCCTGAACTCTACTGAGATCAGGACAACCTGGGGATTCTCTGCACCCTGCCACGTCAACCTCCTACTCTTGGAAACCTGTGTTCCTGCCCTGACCACGCCAGGAGCTGCTGAAGGGAGAGCACCATGACAGAGCAACTAGATCTTCTGTCTGAAAAGAGGAAGACAATTTCCATTCCCCTTGTGGTGCTGGAGACCAATGTGATCCCATTATTTAATGTGCTCACCTGCACTCTGTTTGTATTGCCTAGTCTATTATTCTACATTTAAAATACCTTGTATAGATATCATTTTATGTATACAGTGCATGCTAGCACGGATCCAATCAGAGTTCCTACGTCCTATAAAGTACATAAAGAAAAAGCAAGAGAAAGCAGAGGGGAAAAATAGATTCAGCATATGTATTTTCTTAATTTTCCAGTTTTATTGACTTTTTAAAATAAACATTGCATGTTAAAAACAAAATTCACTGAGTTATTGTACCAGTATCTGACGACACCTTAGTACTGGAAACAGGATTATGTCTTGTTATAGAAGTTAGCATTAACTTGCAGGTAAAGGGAATGCTGCTGCTGAGCAAAGATGAGAGTTCAGTCATCAGTTAGCAAGTGCGCATGTTCGAAATGCCCTTTGTGCTACTTCCTAAAGAGCCCACCTTTGCTTCATCAGACATGCAAAAAGTCAGACAACTCTCCTCACCATAGTTCTGTCCCAGCTGGGAACCAGTAACATCTATAAACCTCACAGGAATGGAGAAACCACTACTTCGATTTAATGCAGAAGCTTATCTCTAATGCTGGCCAGATTCAGACTTTTCCAAAGACTATGAAAGCCTCTGCTGTGGGCTGGAGAGGCTAATTCCAGTCTGTGAGTTTTGAAAGGAAAAACATTGTAAGATGTCACTAGACAGACTGTTCTGACATATGCAGCACTTTTTAGCAGGTTCAGGGGTTTCTGACTGACCTGATCAACCACCACCCATGGCTGACGGTGTTCAGTGGGACCAGTTCTGATAGCCCAGGAATATCCTTAAATCCGAATAACTGTGGGAAGGATCCAAACCCACAAACCTTTAGAATTCCTACATCTACTGAACTAACTGGATGAAAAGAGTCGGAGACTTAGCTGATCTAAGTGGCTGTTTAATATTTCCATTTATAGTTGTAGCTAATAAATTTTTTTTCATAATTTTCCATATTTTTTTACTCTGACCTCCTGTTTTTGTGACAGTAACATACAACATACTGTAGAGATCTTAAAATATTTCTGGAATTGTTTTTAAATATCTGCTGATTCTGCTATAACTCTGAGCAAAGAAAATTTTTCATAATTTCGGAACACAAAACATTGAATTCCACTTTGCTCCATACCTTCCCACAGAATATTGCATCAATACATTAGTCTGAGGTATATTGTGAAAATATTCACAGGAGTCATCAATATTAAACAGTACAAATAACAGTTCCTTCATCACAAAAAGAAGTAGAACAAGTTCAATTTGTTGAACTTTAAAAAGCCCAAGGACTTAAAAAAACTCTGTTTGCAGAGACACAGATCTCTCCAAGACTTGAAACACTGGTAAGTGGCTGAAGATCAACAGTTCACATTGTTCTGGAGCCTGGAATCTCTTTAATAACCTTCCAGACAAAACAACGCAAATAAATGTGAATCTAACATTTTGATAAAGTCCTAAACTACGAAACAAAGAGCAAAGCCTGGGCCTTTCCAGATGTAGCTCTGTATTTTCCTTGAACTAACAGATTCTTCTGACTATTATTACTAGCTATGCTATTGGGGATGACGACCACTATACTTTGCGTGTTGAGTAATAAGTGCGCCAAATTATTCTGTGTTGGCAGAAGCAACTAACAGACTGCTTTTTAAAAGCCTCTTGTGCCATGACCTTGCAAACATTTGCATTTTTGTTTAACTTGAAGCACCTCAGTAATCCTGCTGAGCTCAGTGACTAAACAAATGAAAGTGATCGGCAGCTGGAGGCTACCACAATGCCGATCAGAAGCGGCGCAGCTCTGCGTGTGTTCCCCTTTGTTGAGAAGTGAGATATCCTCCCCACCCAATGAGGTTTTAATCAGAGCTGCTGCTGTAATGAGAAAGGATCCCTGTACTGGGGAATTGAAGCAGACAGGGAGGAAAGAAAATAAAGAAAGAAACACATTCAGAGAAATTCCTTCTGGGCCAACACTTTACTTTCTATCCCCCCTCTTGTTCTCTCTAATTTATTATAAAGGTCATAAACTTCAGCTTACACTGTGGGGGCTCATATAACTGTGATAATGAGGACAATGCAATGAACATGTTTACAGTGTGGTATCTGAAGGAAATATTGAATCTTTCTGTTCTATTATACTCCTTTTGATTTCTACCCCCATTCTTTTGTAGTTCAGTTCTTAGATAACAGGACAGGACTGTAAGAATTTATACATTATGAACAAAATAAAATATACTACTGAGTCTGGACTTATATTTTCTTTACTAATTTACAAGTTACAACAGTAAACCAACTAAACTGCTTGCAAAACTTTGGACAAATGTAGATAGATAGAAAATCTCCATTAAATAGGCATCACCACATATGTGAGCCTGTAGCAGAGGTGACAGGGGCAGCACACAAAGATTTCCACTGGTGTAGTACACGCCTGATCATTGAAAGTGACACTGCCTCTTCCAAATTTGGCTTTGTATGGGAGCTACAGCTCCAGGCAGTAGCAGGAAACTCTTCCAGAGGTGACCAGCACCTTGTTCCTATGCAGACATATTGGTGATGTCCTGGGTCCCACTGACAACCAGGAGACCCTGCTTTGCATGAGACAACTACCTGAGCAGCTGCATCTTCCTTCTCTGAAAGGTGACACCTCCAAACCATGACCAAGCTGCTACCAGAATCATTACCTTTAAACTTTTCTTTCCTTAATTCCATGGCAAATCACTCTTGAGGGTTGCCGGCCGTGCTGCAGAAGGTAGAACGTATATCTTGAAATATGCCCTGTTAGTCACTGCATGTATTTTTATTTTAGGAAATGCATTCATATCTAACACTTAAGATATTGTAACATCAAAATATAAATCCCTCAAAGGTACATCAACAAGTAGTAGAAAGAAGCATGGACTTACAGAGAAGCGATTCTTAAAAATCTGTGTAGGACAAACCGTGCCGGGCAGATGACAAAACACCAAACGTCACAACCAGCAGTATTCAAAATGGTCTACAGCCATTTGGGCACTGACAATTGTCAAGGTCAAAAGTGGAACAAGACTGACACTCAAAAGGAGTCCTTGTGCCTTTTCTCAGCAAATACATACTGGGAACAGAGGGGGTGGAAAGGAAAGGGAAGAAAGTTATTTTAACCATCCCTGGCACAGTAAAACTTGGGACCTGAATAACAGACAACAAATACATTTATTCAGCGTGGGACTCATCTAACTTTGGAACTGTTTAACTTATCTATTTTATATTGAGATGAATCATTCTCAGGAAGTGTCTCTGAAGGGAATGTAGCCCAGCTAGCCCCAAGTTAGATAACTAACTTACAGATGCCTATGCTGCGACAGAAGTATTTCCTGCCCTTTGTCTCTGCTGTCTCCTATAGTTACTTTAAATGTAGCATCAGCTCCTCGGAACTGACAAAAATTCTTTTGTTACCCAGGCACTCTGGAAACCACTGTTCTATACATGTATAAAAACACAGAAAATGGGAGATTCTCAAATCCATCAGGGAACTGACTGCTCAGATAAAGCATTTGCTCATCTGTGGTGAAAAAAATCCCACTTCCTTGGCTGGATACTTCCCACCCTTT
Source organism: Pterocles gutturalis (assembly GCF_000699245.1). Lineage (NCBI taxonomy): Eukaryota > Metazoa > Chordata > Aves > Pterocliformes > Pteroclidae > Pterocles > Pterocles gutturalis. Next base: position 19,156 of record NW_010121492.1, read on the forward strand.
TATAATATCTCTACATTAACTTAGATAGTATCACATACATATAGCAATTCAAGACTCATAGCAAAAAGAAAATTATTGTCTTTATGCTGTGCTCTATTATATCCCTGGAACATCAGTAGAATTTATTTTTTTATTATACTTTCTGTAAATGATTGTATTATCATTGTTTAGGTCTCTCACAGAATTTTAACATCTATTGAGGATTGCTGTCAGCAGCATTAGGCAGAGCCTGAGGGTACAGTGTGGGAAGGTGGACAACAGGGGCTCACTCCAAGGCACAGCATTTGAAAACTACAGTGCCTATGTTTTTAGCTCTGTCCAGGGTTAAGGCAAAACTCAGAACTGAAGCACTCATACACAACTACATTCAGCTAAACCACTGCACTGCTGCTTGTTTAGATTAATTAGTATTTAGAAACTATATCCAATGGAAAAACATTTGTTCAGTAGACAGTTTCATAAATAAAACACGGATTAATAATCAGTAAAAATCATGTTTCAGAAGAATCCACTTAAAACTTTATTATAGATTGACGGTTCTACATCCTTTGGAAAGGGTCAAATGCAACCTTGAGTGCCAGTGAACCCACTGGAGTTCCAGCTTTCTTCCCACTTCTATAATCCTTTATAATATGCAAAAATCCTCTCTGCTGTGTACATCCAGTCCCTTTGCTTAACTCTGTAAGAACGAGGGGGTCACGCAACACAAGCCTTAGAGGCAGTCAGAAACAACCCATGAGTTGCACGCAGACCCTATTTAGCATCAGTCTGGGAACCTCAGAACCAACCCCAGATCAGCAAAACCTGTAGATTAGTCATGCTGCTTTAATGCAAATAATTGCAGTCCTTGCTTACATTTTCCATGGCAATGCTCATCTTTTGTGAGATAATGCCTTTAAACACTACCCAGCAAGAGCTTCACTGAGCCTTAACGGACTCCCTCAATCCCAGCAGTGTTAATCCGTGATTAACTCCTAGATCTGTTCACAGGTCTGTTCTCTAAACCTCAGCAAATGTAATTCCTCTTGACTGCTCCTAAATAATTTGTTCTCTTGCTCTCCTTCCTGCACAGTTGTAGGCATTGCTCTGCTCTCATTCCTTGCTGGCTCATGGATACACCAGCAAATTAGTACCCAATAAAAAAGAAGAAAAATCCTCCCTGTGCTGCTGTCTGTCAGAAAGCGGCCCAATCTTTTTTAGACACCCAGTTTATAATCCATCAGAAGTGGGATATGAAATAAGAGTGGCTGGTGCTGTATGTTAGTCAGGGAGAGGGACAGACTGAAAAATTTTAAAAGTAAAATAGTATTTTTATGGTGTATTTGAAGTGTTCCTACCTCAGTGAGCTTTTAATCCACAACCAGAGCTTTTGCACCACCTTAGTAACAACTAGGAAGAGTAACTGTCAAGAAAATTCAGTGGAAAAGACCTGTTTCTAGAATGCACAGATTTGATAATATCAGTTTATTAATATGTACACATACAAACCAGCTAGAATTTTAACATGCATCGCAGAGTTGGCAGGGACAAACGAACAGAAGATGAGGTTGAACAGAAACTAGATCTACTTGATGATCCTGTTTCTTAGTGAGGTTGACAGGTTTGAAAACATTTACAAATGTTGTAATGACATTTTAATGTCATATTCTTTTATGAAAAAGTCAACTTTCTTTCAAATGGACTCTCATAAATGTAAGATATCAGATACATTTTGGAATAAAAACTCTACATTTAACAGTGGCATATTTGATAGAGAGAAAAAAAAAAAAAAAAGAACTGGATCTACTGCTCCAGTTGTCACATGAAGTAAGCATGTAGGAACTGAGTAATCCCACACTTAGGGACAGGCTGAGCAAACACAGATATATTTCAACACTTGTTCTAGAATTCTGAGCTATAGAATAAAAAATGAAATGTTCATTGGCTCTCTCATTATATATAAATGACAGTTACTTTTTCCTTTTAAATTTACCCCAGTGTTAAGTTATTTATGCATTAAAATCACATTTGAAAAGAAGAGAGATCTTTTCACATAGACAGTTAGGAAAAAAAAAAAAAAAGCCTCAGCTCATATCACAATGAGCAGAGGGGGGAAATAGAGCAGTACAAAAATTAGATACACAAAGATCAGGGAAACAATAGAAATAGAGAGTGAAGTAGGGGGAAAGAGAATAAATAAGTCCCAAGGGGAAAAGAGTTCACACAAATCGATACAGAAAGTTCCAGCCCAGGTCTCATTACACAGGATGGTTGACTGAGGAATTGAATTAAGGTTTGCAAAGGTGACTAGGGACACAAAAATGAATTTTTCTGCAGTGTCAGGAGCTTTCAATTTCAATTTTTCTGATGAACACCATCTTCAGCAATCTTAGATTTTACTGTAGTAAATACAGCACGTGCAATAACGCAACTGGGACTAACAGAAGAAATTCCAGAGTAGGTTTCATTTTAAGTGCTGCTATCCTGTTGAAACAAAATGCAGAGAGAGAGGAACACCAAACCTCACTTTCTTCTCTCAAAATATTTCTTCCTCATATTATCACATCTATAATCTATCTGTATAAAATGCAACAAAGCTACATCTAGTTTAACAAGCAGAAAGCATGGGTAGAAAAATGTATTTAAAAAGCATGTGTATGGGAGAAAATTAAAACCACATGCGAGTATAATAAAAAAAAAAACTTATCAAAAAGATAAGTGGGATCATGTGTTGAATAAGGGTACTAAACCATCCTATTTGTCTTAAAAATAGATCTCCACTTCCATCACTTGTTAGTCTTGGCATAACTGCAGAATTTTGTTCCCATTGCATATTTAGGCCTGACAACATGTACATTACTTTTTCTTCCTGGAAAATTCAAGCTAATTATTGACGTAATGACTCTCTTTACCTGAGCATGGATTGCTCTGGGAATCAAGAGTTGGCAGAACAGCCTGCACAGGCTTCCAACAAGCTCTGTCATTTCTTTTTCTAATACAGAAGGCCACCAAAAGTCAAATGTGATTTTGAAGTGTAGACAAATGTTAAGTCCTTGGAATCATGACTAAAACCCTTTATCAGAACTAATTCTTCTATGATTCAATGGTAGTTTAACCAAAAAAAATCCTCCAGATGTTACTGTGCTGTAGATATCCTTATATGTTTCCCTTATTTTACAGGCTCAAACCTGCACCTTAACAGAAATTTGATAATATTTTTGGTATATTTATAATGCATATTATTGCAGGTTATGTATGTATTTATGAACTATATTACTAAAATTAAATATTATTCCATATTAATATAATTGATCCCACTGAAGTAAATGGAAAAGCTATTGAACTCAAAGAAAAAGGTATTAGGACAATTATTAGTACTAGAGAAGCACACGGTGTGTTTCATGGAAAGAGAGTTCTAACACTTATTTAACATCTCTTCTTAAAACCCTTTGCAGTAAAGAGTACACACAAAAGCCGCCATCAGCTGTTTGTGACTGTTACATTCACATGAAATCAAAGTGCGTATTGTGGGAACAGATGTTTTTGATATATTCACTTAAATCCAAGAGACTTTTATAACTACAATAAGACACATAAACAGATATTGTAAAGAGTCACAATCTTGCAATTATACTACCACTTCTGAAAAAAATGAGGCAGGATACAAGATGTTGGAGGCTAACATCAGGTGTGTAGCTCAAGCAGTGATTGTGCTCATTTTCTTTTCTCTGCTTTGTAGGAGTTGGATCGTAATTGTTGCCAGAGCATTGGAAACGGAGCTAGGGCTTCCCTTTTCCATCAAATGTTTATGTTCACATGGGAATGAATGTTAGAAGATAGAATACATTTGTTTCCAAAATATTGCAATAAATCATATCACAAAAGTCAGAGCTGTGACTTTATGACCTGCCTTCATTAGGTCAAATCTTGATTTTTGGAGTTAGTGATGTAAGCTCAAAATACATATCAGCAACAAGTAGAAGGAATGGCATGCATTTGATTTTTATCAGCTATAGGCAGCTTTCACATTAACTTTAATTATCAACAGACTTCCTCACATCTTCAGAGGATACTCGTCTTGCCTACAATTTGTCTTCCACAAATGTTCTTAGTCACTTCTCTGACATTCCTGTGTCTCCTGTCCTGTTTTACACATTAATTTCCAAATGATACACCTGAATATATCTTTTGACCTTTACACTGAGTTCTAGCAAGACAGATTTCTCTTTTTTGGGGGTGTTTCCCAACCATTTTCTGCCTCTTACAGGACTAATTTTTTTTTTTATTTATTTTTGGTAGTGACGACATTTAGACTACTTCGTTTGTCTTTGTATGGGTAGCAAGTTTCTCCAGAAGGATGAAGCAGGAAAATAGAAAAGGAAAGAAAGCAGGCTTATAGTAAAGAAGATGAGTAGTAAGGACAAGTATGATCAAAATGTTTGTGCCCCATGAGGACAGAGAACAGACAGAGGCACAAACAAATCTCAGAAGAGAGCAAGTGGAGCACCTGAGAAGATATAACTGCAAGCAAGTCCAGTCTTTCCATGGTCATATCAACATTAGTGTCTTCATTATTTAGGACATTAATAAGGATAATACATAAATCTGGAAAAGTGCTAGGACTTCAGTGTTGGATTGGTTGGTTTGTTTGATACACAGCTCCATGTCTTTCTGTCTTCCCAGGATGCACCCAAACTTCACTTAAATTGTGCTAGGCTATCTTAGTGTAAATTGAACTGGAGTTCTCTCAATTTTGTATCAGTGATTACCTCTGACAATAGCATGTGGTACTGCAACTACTGTTAGCTGTCATTATGAATGGAGTCTAAAAATGTTGCTTCTAATTGCCTTATGCTTCCTTGGTGAAAGTCTTCTGGATTAGCCCTGGCACTTACACCTGACAGAACTGTACCACAATCTGTCAGTTGGTAGTAAAAGGCAGAAAGATTGTTTTGTTGGAAAAATTTTTCCAACAAAATTTCAACAGTTTATCCCACTTTTCAAAAAAGTTATGAAAATTATTGCAAATTTCCCAGCTCAGATAATTCCTAAATGGCAGATTCAAGGAGTGGAGACTTCTGCTCAGTAAAGAAGGAAGATCAGGCTGAGTGATAGCATGTCTCCTCTCTGACTGTTCCCTTGTTATGTTTGTGCCGATCCTCTCAGCACATTCCCTTATCCTCACCTCTTTCCCCATTTTTTAGGGGTGGCAAAGTCAACATCACTACTTTCTCTTTCCACATACCACATTCAGGAAATGAAGAAGGAAACAAAAAAGAGGGATTATCTTCTTTACCTTCTGTAATCTAAACTAGGAGTTCTAGGCACCTACGTCAAGTGAATTGTGCATCCATTTCTATCCTACATGGAACTCTCCCCAGTTTATACAGAGGTCATATACAACAGCAACCATAACTTCAAAATACTGTAAAGCAATTGGCGTTTAATGGGTGTAACTGGAAGACAGTAAAAAAGCAATGCTATCTCCTTATAGTTTTGCAGAATTACCTCCTCTTACAATGTTCATTCATTCATTTATCTGTTGTAATAGGTTTCTAAATTTTGTGGTATCCACAATCTTATTAATGTGGCAAGGATTAAGAAGGTACTTAGAACCTGCCAAGATACTTCTAACAGGCATTCCTTGCCTCTTTCCAGTTAGGTTCAGTCCAAGAAACACAGAAGAAAAAGGCCAATGCCACTCTGTCAAAGAAGAAACTTCTTCTGCTAAGATATTTTTTTAATTGGATCTTGTTTACCTCATTTATCCCATTTCTTAAATTAGTCACAGGAACACAGATGATGGGAATTTTTGTATCATAGGTTGCAAAGTGGTAGCAAACACCAGCCAGTGAACTTGTCTGACATAAACCAAAGGACTGCTGAAAATTACAACCTCTGCCTTCCTTCTCATTGTTTCCTTGATCTACCACTGGCCTCTGCCAGCAATTCAGTGCAGGCACTGCTGAACACAGCAGCATCCCTCCCTTCTTGCCCTGCCCAAAGCCCTTTTGATTTATAGACAGAGTTTCAGTTGTCTCTTCTTTTACAGTTTCGTTTTTTATCAACCTATCAGTTAACTACTTCAGTTTCTGCTCTTCTGGGGAGAAATAGGTGTACTCTAGCAAAACAGACTGGAGATTTATCCTGACTGGCAACTTTGCAATCCCAGCGGCTGCACTAAAGCTAAAAACTTGTTAAGAAGAAAAACAGCTTGACCCAAACCCTGACAGAGACCACTTATTTGAACTGGGGCGATCCACCCGCCCACTGCCTCCTCTACAAAGCTGTCTCGGCAGCACCTGCCCGACTCCCCAAAAGACCACGAGGTGGCAGGACAAAACCACGATCGGGGCTGGGGCCGTGGCTGCAGGAGGGATGCGCAGCCGCCCGCTCCCGCCCGGGTTGCAGCGGCTGCTCGGCTGGGCAGCCCCCCACCGCTGCTTTGCTGGGGGTAGGAGAAGAAAGAGGCATCCGAGCCCTTAAGCACCTACCTGCTCTTCAGCTAAGGGGTGCACTGAGTGTCCCCCTTCTTTTTCTTTCACTAGCAGGTTAGTGGGTATTCATATTTTTTTCCAGTTTGTGAAGAAATGTAATGCAATATTATGGGGGGTGGGACGGACCACACAGCAGAGATACAGGACTAGTTAAACAAAGCCTATTTTTCAACTGACATTTCAGGAGTTCACTTTAAAGTAATTTACACCTCTCTTATCAACAAAAGTTAACAGTCAGAAGCTTAGAAGGTACTAGTTTCCAGAAAAACAATCCTGTTTTCTACACTTCTTCAATTTCTTCCAGCAGAGCCCATCTCTACTCCTACTGGGCTGAATCTATTTAAAACATCAACTAATACTCTGCACCTGCATGCTTTCCTCCAACAGAGCAGACACAGCTGTTTTCTCAGGGTCTTAAAGTACCCATATGCTTTGTTACAATGCGATAACCTTGGTGGTAAATATTCTTCAATCACACAACTTTGCTGCAATTTAAGACTAGGATGGCGAAATAACCCTGTGATGGGGAACAGATGAATTCTCTAAAGCTGTCTGTGGTCAGCTCCCAACCTTCCCCCTTGGGAAAGACTCAGTGGGAGTCCCCTCTGAGTGACAGAATTTCTTCATTTACAGCATTGCCTAAAAGGGGATTTTCTGCTGCAAATTTTCACTGCAGAAGATCATCATTCCAGGACTGTTCATTCCCTTGACCTATTGTGGTCTATCACCAATGCACACCCAGTGACCTGCTTTTAGTGCAAGAGACATATGATTATTTTATTTATAGATCGTATATAGAATTTAATTTTTGCTAAATTATTTCCAGAGAATAATCAAGTTTAGGTCTTGCACGAAGGACAGGCACAGTTAGTTATGAGGGAAGAATAGTTTAGAATTACTTAATACGTCTCCAAGTGATTTCACAATTTGAACTTCCACAATTATCCTTGAAGAAATATCTTATTTTGGTGAACTAAGCCCTTTCCTGATGAGACACATTACCCAACAAAAGACTTAGCTGCATTTAAATGGAAGAAGATTCCAGTACGAGAACAGGAGAAGATCACAAAAAAGGCAGCTAGGTCATTTGGCTTTCCATAACAGAGAGGATGATTAGAGGTCAGAAACCTCAAGAAATCATTTAGTGCAGAAGGCCATGGCCTTGTTACCTATCTGCTTTGTCCAAAGTAGGAACAACATATGGGATCCAAGGTGCAGATTGATTAAGTAATCAGTTGCAAATCTGACTCATGTGCACAAGGGTTTCCAAGCATTCTGCAGATTGTTTAGCTGGACAGGCATTTTACCATTATGGTTCAGAAATGACAGATTGCAAGTGACTAATTTACAGGGTGACATCCCTTCCTGGAGTACAAGGAAGCTCTCTACAAGAGGGGAAATACATGACTCATTATTTCCCCCTCTGCCTTTTGCTGAATGTAGAGGATAATTTGCACAGCCTCATTTTGTTAGGGGCTAATTGTGACCTGAACTGTGTCACCTGAGTGAATAAATGGCCCAACAGTGAGACAGAACTTGAGGAGAGTTGTGGATTTTTTGTATGTGGTCTTGGTAAACTGAAGCTATAAAAGCTTTAAGGTAGTGAGTAGTGGTGCAGGTAGTGAATGTATGTTCATGCTTTTTTGCTTAACATCTCAGTTTCAAGTTGCTTTTTAGTTTCTGTCCTTAAATTTAGACTTTTCAAAAATCTCTCTATATCTCTTGCCTATACTGAGATCTTTCTTCTCCCCTCAGAAGGAACACAGGAAAACCTAAGTTGTTGGCCCTGCTTTTAAAAAAGCAGCAGATACCATTTTATCAATATGCTCTAACACTCCAAGCTTTCCAGTTGACAGAGAAGCGTTAAGTGGGCAAACATGTATCTTTTGCTGTCCTCTGGGAAGCACAATTCCTTGGAAGTTTCAGTTTGTGGACACTGAAAGAAACACAGATATGTTCATTTATCATCAAGTGGGAATGATTTTTTTCTCTGCAAAGAACACACTTCACTTTGGTGGCCAAATGGGCTGCTTGCTCTTCTTTTTACTGTGCCACTCTTCAAGGTAACTGAGACTATGGATACCATTGTTTGCCAGTAAGTCACTGCTTAATTAGAAATTCAGAGCTGTGAAAAGTGAGTGTAGGTGACATTCTGTCTGAGCAGGAAGGTTGCAGGAGGGAACAGGGATGGACAGACACCAATCAGAATGGCAGGCATGACTAGGCTGGAGTAGAGCAGAGCAGGACACTGAATAAGAACAAAACAGTCTACAAATCACCACAAGACACATTTTTCTCTGGATCTTGGTCCTCTGAACTTTCTTATCCCTATGTGGTCATAAAATAGCTGGAACACTGAAAGCATAAAGAAATATTTTCTCCTCTAGAGGGAAGAACTACCTACTAATACAAATAGTTAGTCTGTTTACTCAAGTAGTTTATTTACTGAACTCTGTTTACTCAAGTGATACATTCCAGGCTGTAAGAATGTCTTCAGCTAAGCAGTTCTCTAACAGAAAATACAATTCTCTCAAAATCAAAATACTTCAAAATTCAATGACTTTGGTCTACACTTCGTTCACAAGCAAAAAGAGATCACCAATGTCAAAGCATCAGATTATTTAATTTAAAACCAAATTCTAACTCCAATATATAGCTTTTTTCTTGAATTAAAAGTAGGAACATTTCGATCTTACAAAATTGAAATGCCATGTACATCTGCAACAAATTTATTAGACATCTATTTCAGGAATAATATTTTGGATTTTGTTCAAAATTGAAATGAAAATAAGCTTCAACATTGTGGTGAAAAAAAAAAAATACTGTGTTTTTCCCTAGCTCTGTCATGTATACTATTTGATGTATGGGTTTGGTTTTGGTTTTTTTTTTTTTTCCCCAGAGGACCACTGCTTAATACAATATATAGAGCATGTTAGAAGATAAAACATGGTCTTTTCTCTCTGTTTTGTGTTTGTTCCTTTTTCAGCAGGCTGTTGTACAAAAGTGGTGACAAAGGTGGAAAATACTTTCTCCCTCTGTCAGTGTAGCCTGTACAGGGATCAGGCGAAACTACAGCTCTGTCTCCCAGTGAGAGCAGGGAAGAAAAGCAGCCACGATTCAGCTTTCTCCACCCTCACTTCTACATCAGCAACTGGGCTACGTCTTCCAAAATTGCTTTTAGAAGATGTAGCTACTGCATTCCTCGCAGCTCACAGAGAAGAGTGCTTCTGTGCTTTGCCTTGAGATACACACCTGTCCACAAGCCATGCTACAGACTCTGTCAAAAGCCCTGTCACCTTTTGCTAGCTGTTCCCCTGAAACACCATAGAAAGCCTTTTGGGTAAAAAGGTCACATGCCATGATCCAAAGGCTGTCCCTGGCCTGCACAGCATGTGTTGGTGCACATGGTGGTTGTTTTCCTGGTTCAACCTGCTAAATCATATTAAAAGGCAGCTAAAAATACATGACCATTATTCAGGATATTATTTTTCAATCCAAACAATGCCAGCAGCTGCCACAGAGGTAGTTTCTCAGTCTCAGGATGGACTGACAAAGAGAGAAGCAATGCTCCATGAAACTGTTAATAAGAAGATGGTAAACATTCTTTATCAAGATGTAGAAAAAACTGAAGAGCTCTAATTTGAGACATGTAGGTTTTCCCTTAGCAAAAATAGCCAGGGAGGCAGAAGACAGCAATTTCCTTCATTTTATGTGAGTTCATCTGTTATTGAACTCTGGTTTCCAGCAGCGACTCCTTTCCCTTAGGAGCACAAGTGTAAGTGTAAGCAACACTTCCCTTCTCTCTGACAGGTAGCTAGGGGCAGGCATTTCCAAGGAATTTCTCTATCGAAGCCTGTGCTCTTGAGTGCTCTCTCTTCTTAGCACCTTGAAACTCACGTTTGCTCTGGTCCATAGTATGAAAGCTTACAACATAGATAGATCAGGGAAAAAGCATAAACTTTTCCAGGCACTTGAGCTTGATAGAAGTTTGTTTGCCAACAGCGATGTCTTCCTCTTCAATTATACGTATGAAAGTGTTTGTGTGAAGACAGCAAAGTAAACACATTATTCCTCCTGTTACTCCATGTATTTTCTCTGCAAATACACTTTGCCTTCCCTAAGGATATTGGAAGGGGCCTTCCTTTTTCTTCCTTCTGGTGTAAGCTGAAACTCATTTCACCGAAGAAGTACGAAGCGGTGCCAAAATAAGAGAAGAGAAATCACAGGCAACAGTGTGCTGTGGTGGAGGAACTTGTAGAAGCTTTATGTGCAGCAGGAAAAATGGCAATGTTAGTATTTCTCTCAGCTAAGCGGATTACCAAATGTTCTGAATGTATTATTTAACTGAAACAGTCATTTTGCCTATTACTTTAGATTCAGACTAGTGGAGATAAGAACAAAATCAGTCCATTGTTTTTAAGGCAGCTGTTAAATATATGAAGCATACATCAGGCAAAAAAACACAAAACCAAACCAAAAAACAAATAAACGAAAACAAACAACAAGAAACCCCCCACACCCACGCATACATATACATCCCACCACTGCTAGCAAAAGTACAACTGGAAAAGCTCAAGATCATTACAGAGGCAAAAAATATCATAGCTCTTTTGTAATTTACAGAGCTGCACCAACTTTACTATTGACTACTTTACAATGCAACTACCTTGTCAGATTGATGAATCTTCCTTGGAAAGCCAACAAAAGAACAAGGGATTAGGCAAAGGCTTGCAAGAACACAAAAGAGAGGTAAGCACCTAAATCTCATAATTTTCTGTGCAGTGACCCTAGCTTCCATTTATGCTACTGGCAATCACCATTCCACTTAGATTTTATTTTCACACTAAATTATTTCTTAGTTACTCAGTTCCTCTGAAGCAAGTCTGATACGAACTTGATCGGAGTGAGGAAGCAATCAGAGTGAGGAAACTCCCTATCCTGGTCTGGATAGGTTGAGTGGCTTTTCAGTTGCTTTTGTAAAATGTTTTTTTCCTGCATGAAAAATGCTACCCATTCACTTAGAGAAAGATGGCCTAACTGCTGTGGTTAACAAACAAACTGCAGATTCATATGAGAAAGTGTCCAAGTCTCATCTGGGAACCATTATGAATTGATTAAATTACAAGTAATTTCAACCTTAGACTTACTATTTTTTTTATTTGTTTGAGTTGGCTGCTAAGACTGATCACCTCGGATGAATTAATCACAACGATGGTAAATCCTAACACAGACTATTTAATTCAACCTGTTGCTCTCATTAAAAGTTAGTTTTACCATACAAGAGAGGACAATGAACTATTTAATGTATCCAGACACTAGCAGATTGGAAAATACAGGACATCTGTGGAGTAAGTCAAGTTACTGATCTATACAGAAGCATTCATCAGCAAGTGTTCCATTATTATACCTGTAGGACGGTAGCACTTTAATGACCCAGTTGAATGGGAATGATGAGGACTCTCTCTTCCTATCCCTGCTTCCCACTGCTCATTCTTCACCTTCTAGCATGCACCTCCTCATCTTTTATCTCCCTCCACTCAAAGTTTCACTTATCTCCATGATCCCCATCACTCTGACCCCTCTTCTCCCAATACTCAGACTTGGGAGAAGAACTTTCTCTTTACCTTTTTTTTGCCTTCTCTTTTTTTCCTTTGAATGTTCCTGACTCTGTATGGCTTTAACAAAAATCCTCGGTTCCTGTGCTTTATAGTGGGCATCAGAGCTCAAAGCCAGCTACACCAACTCAAGGACAGCTGGGTAGGCACAAGTTCCTTACAAAGGCAACTTGTAGGTCGCCCTGAAGACCTGCGGAGGGCACTGCAAGGACGCCTAAATGCTGCTCTGTCTTTGGTGAATGCCTAAGGAACCAACAGGCAACGCTGAGCACCTCCACCTTGACAAAACTCAGCTCCCCCCCGCACAGGTAACTCACAGAGCACAGATGGCCCTTTGTAAAGAGAAAAGTGAGTGTGGTGGGGATTTCTGTCCCCTCCTGTTAATCACTATCCTGTATAATTGCCTTAGTTTTGCTCATTTGACGCAGAAACAGAAGATTTGGGCTCATTGATCTCCACCCAGGCTAAGAAGAATTGCAGAAGAATGTCCTAACCCCAGTTCTATTCTGTGGCTACCCTTGCTGTTGAAGAGAGAATACCACATCATCATGAGTCCTGAGGCAGACCAGGGAAAGGTCTGCTACAGGTAGTGTTTCAGATCCCACTCCTTGCAACACATATGGACACTGAGTATTAGACCATAAATGGTTCAATTTTTGTACAGTCCCGGGAATACGAATCTAAATGTGAGAGCACTGTTCATCAAATGTGTGCCCTGACTGCTAGAACCTATACTCAGCCTAGGCTACCATCACACTGGGTTTCCAGACATATGACTCCTGCGTGGCTGGCTGCACAATGGACAAAATGTCGCAGGCAGATAGAGCAGAATACCCAACATCAGTGATTGCAGCACTCCAGAGGTGCAAGATCACCCTTGCCAGAACTCGGGGGCAGGGGAATCCCTTCCCTTTCCTGAGAAGAGTTTGCCCTTTAGGCTATTATGCAAAAAAATAAAGCTTCCCCCACATCCTTCCTCAGAGCGAGGCTGCCTGAACTATGGTGTGGGTATCTGGCTCGAGGTATCCAGTCCCACCAGTGTTGCATGTACAAGATAAGGCAGGTCTAGCAAACAGATGGTCTGGCTGCTGGCTGGGAGTTAGGTGGAAGCAAGGTGTACAAATCTCAATATAAGAAAGGTTTAAGAAAGCTTGTTCTGTCCCTGTTTACACTATTTTACAGTCACAATTCAGAAAATGAAACCCTGACTGCAATTGTTATTGTACTGATGACGTCTTCTCTTTGTTCTACTACCTCTGTCTAACAAAATATATTACTTCCTCACTACAGATTTGCTGAGCTTATAGTGTCACATCTTCCTGGCTATGACAGCACAACTGCTAGATGATAAAATTAAAAATTTGAACTGTGATGTATCATGCAAAGATTTGAAAGTTTGGGTTAATAAATTTCTCTCAAGATACTTCTTAATGCTTGATACTCAAGCTCAGTTGCAGATCAGTAGCAGTATAACCAAGCTCACCGCTCAAGATAAGTTAATTAGCCCTCCTTTAGATCTAATTTTAGCAAAGATGGTCATGCCATATTGGTTTACCCATAATAACAAGAATTAGATGATCAAATGCTTTCTGATGGAGCAAGAAAGCCATTTAAAACAACCCAACACATTAATCCTGAGTGTAACTCTGTTGAACTGTTGTACTCAGTAAAAATACTGACTGGAATTAAGACATCCAAAGATCTACATCTGAAAGAGACGCCACTGAGACAATCCACAAGTTAATGTAATCCTATAATATCTGATCTGGAAGCGTTTGATCAGAAGCTAATTTTCCATGTGATAATGTCAGTGGCTAGTACATCATGACATAACCCCTCCTTTAACCGCACATTAGAAAAAACATTACATCAGTACATTTAAATCATCCTGGTTTGTTGTTTTTTTGTTGTTTTTTTTTTTTTTTACATTGTGTTAATCCATGTTTCCTGACTTGGATGAACAAAGTGAAGCCCTATAGACAGCTGGATGTCACATCTCAGTCTGTAAAATTATAATTTTGCAAAGCACATTTGATTCATTCCAACGCCTCAAGAAGAATCTAACCTCAGTGGGCACAACCCATCACATATTTACATATGTAAGAAACATATTTAAAGAAAAAACATGCTGACAGATCATCTGATGTCAAAAAAAGCAAAAGCTATGATGTCTCCTGTAAAACTCTGGTAGCAGTTTCTTTCTTTTCTATTTCACTGGGTTTATAACCATGCAGGTACAGAAGTCTTCATACTGTGTTAATCCATTTCATATGGAATGGAGAATTTTTGTTCTACCTGTCGTTTTTATTGTAGAAGAACAATTAATAGGCATTACTGTCAGTATTTATCCTGCAAAACTGTATAAAGCTTCAGGCACCAGTGAGTGCGTTGTGCTGAGGCACTCCAGAAACACAACAGAAAAGTGGTCTCTCCTCCAAGTAGTTTACGACACATGTGAATCATCTGAAGGCTACAGATTTCTGAAATCTGTTTTACTGCTAGATGTTACTGCTACTTCTAAATCTATTATCTTAGTGGTTTGCTTCATTGGCAGAATGAAATGAATTGGCAATGAAAGCAGTTGTTTGGAAATTATATCATTTTCTCTGCATAAGTAACCCTGTAGGTTCCTGCCTATTTATGAAAAGTTATGATTTCATAAATAGCTTTTTAAGATTTTGCAACATATCTTTCACATCTTTCAACATTTTACATTTTTCAAAATGTCTCTTAGAACAGTCTATGATCACTAGGACCCCAAAGCTGACAGGATAATCACTGGGTTTTGCTCAAATGACTAATAAACAAGTCCACCTACCTTTAAAATGAACGGAAAGTCTGACTGTCTTCTGTGGGTGTTAAACATAATTTCTAAAACTCTGCAAATTCATTCAGCAGAAGAAGGTAAGAAAGAAGAATATATAGCATTTGGACTTTTTTTTATTTAACTGACCATTTATTAACTCCACATTAGAGGGCAATATCAGCAGACAGGGTTCCCCTGAAGAACAGGG
>NW_010121493.1:0-3523 GCF_000699245.1 Pterocles gutturalis
TCTGAGCAAGCAAGTTGGAAACCCCAGAGCAAGCAAAGCAGGAGCATCACCTGGGCTAACCCACCCCTCAGGCAAGCATCGGGCATCCCCCTGCTCCAGGCTGGTGCTTCAGACCAGCCCCACTCCCTTGGGTAGCTTATCCAAAACTCAGCCTGTGGCCTGAACCACCCTACCAGAGGTGCTGCAAGAGCTCAGACACAAACCCTTGTGTTCTTGAAAGCAGGGAAGTTTCTTTATCACCTGCCCAGGCTATGCACAGCTGGGGGCCCAGGTGGCTCTGGCCAGGCAGGGTCTGTGCCCTGCAATCCCCCATCCTGGGCTGCGAGAGGAGCTCAGCTGCAGACCCCGCTCTCTGCAAGCCCTGCTGCAACCGCGTCTCGTCCCCCATCCCTGGCTCCCAGCATCCACCCTCGCCAGCCCTGGGCCAGCGCAGGTCCCCGAGGGCTGGCCGGCCGGGCACAGCTCCGGTAGGCAGCATTTGAGCTTTGTTGCAAAAACACCCCATCAGCATTGGGGACTGCCCAGAGCGAACACAAAGCCACCTCTATTTATGCCCCAAAAACAAGCTCTTTCAGTCAATCCCAGCAGTTCTATTCTACAGTCACGGAGCCGAGTTCCAAATCCTCTGCACGGACCTCGGGACCACCTACATTTAACCACTGTGATATTTGAGCTGTAATTCCACTTGACACAGCTCCTTTGTTCTGGGAAAGTGCAGAAGTGGGAATACGGTTCATGAACACATCGCTGGTGCAGTTTCCATTCTCTAGGCACCAGATCCTACTCCCACCGCCCCAGCCCATGCACAGAGAGCACAACGATTGTCTGCTGATGCTGGTGGGACAGAGAACAGGCATGTGGCCACGCCGTCACCTACAGACAGCAGAAAATACAGCGGCAATTGTCCGCATGAGGAATTTGGCAAAATGGAGGCGACGGTTTCTGCAGCATCTGCACTGATTTTGGCCCAGAAAACATGCTCAGGAAGTGAAGAACAGCTGTGTTCAGCCGCTTGCACTGATACAAGCAATAATGCATTGCTCCTTGAGAGCCTGATGTTAAGAACACACTTTAGTCTGGCTTTGACAGGCCAGGAGGGCAAATGCTACCTAAAATCTGCTCCTGCAGGTCTGTGCATTCTGCCCCAGCCCTGCAGACAGGCTGGGATGGGTGCTGGTGCATGCTTGTGCTCAGCTCTTCAACAAGGGACTTAGCAAAAAGCTGCAGGACCTGTGGAAGGCACAACCCTCGAGGATGAGCCTACCCCCTCTGCCCCATGGGGACAGCAGCTCTAGGGTGAGAGGGGTGAGAGAAAAGGGATAAAAGTGATGCTGGGGCTGGAGAGAGTGGTGGAAAAGTTGGGTCAAACCCTGAGAGGCCCAAACCACATCTCGCCCATGCTGGGCTTGCACAGCTATCAGAAGTTACCCGTAGATGTGACAGACCCACCAAGGATGGAGGGGAGCTGTCAAGGGCCTTTCAGTGCCTCTGTGATGGCTGAAATACAAAAAGGGCAAATTCAGGTAGACCTTGGGGCATGTTTCATAGAATCCCAGGATGGTTTGGGTTGGAAGGGACCTTAAAGCCCATCCAGTGCCACCCCCTGCCATGGGCAGGGACACCTCCCACTAGCCCAGGTTGCCCAAAGCCTCATCCAGCCTGGCCTTGAACCCCTCCAGGGATGGGGCATCCACAGCTTCTCTGGGCACCCTGGGCCACTGCCTCACCCCCTGCACAGGAAAACATTTCTTCCTCACATCTCATCTCCATCTCCCCTCTTTCAGCTTTCCAAGCAGTGTGGACAATGTGCTGGGTTTGCATCCGACCCTGCCACTGCACAACAGACCCAACTGACCTTGTGCATCTCCTCTTGCCCTTACCTCCACTCCCCAGTTCCCCTGAGCCCAGCCAAAGTGGGGACCAGCCCCTGCCCTCCGTCGCAGCTTTCCACGGCATTGCTGCTGGCTCTGCCACCCGACAGCACCCAGCACTGCTGCCCTGGCACCCACTGGTCCAGGTCCAACGGTGTTGCTAGTTGGGCTCCAACGCTGGAGATCCTTGGCTTGGCCAAGCTGCATCGCCCCAGAGAAGGTTCAGGGTGACGGAGGGCTGCGGGAAGAACCTTCTCATCCTCTCCCAGAAACACCGAGGCCCTCTCCAGCTCTGCTGGAGCTGAGGACAAAGCACTCAAGTGGGTCAGACCCCATCCCTAGCAGACCTGCAGCAGGACTCTGTGGTGCCAGGGCTTTGCACGGCATGGACGAACACCTGCAAAGCCTGAAGGCCACAGGAATTCCCCCCATTGGCTTTAGACAGTGGTGGCCCTTCACAGCAAGCTGCCAGGAGACCATGCCAGCCTCAGCTCCTCTGACCAGACCTGTCCATACCTCCAGCAGGGATCTCCTGGCAGCGCTGGCATGACCATGTCCTGCTTCTTACCAACAACCCTGAAATGCAGGGTCACAAAGACCACAGCTGCCCTGAGCCCCCTCCTCCAGCCCCAGCTGGGGATCACAGCAAGGACGGCCACCAGCGCCCACCTCTGCGTGGTCCATCCAGCCCCAGAGCTCTGCCTACCAGCCGCCCAGGCCATGGGAAAGCTTCATGGGGACCAGCTCCCACTTTTCCTGTCCTTTGACACCGGGCTGGGAAGTGATTTGACCCAGCAAGGAAAGAGCCGGTCTGTGGCCTGACCCCGCATCCCCGCAGGACACGCAGCACGGCACAGACAGGGGGGCTGTAAGCCCATTTGCTCCTCCTCTGAGAACATGGATTCACCAGCAATCACTCAGGAGAGAGAAGCCTCCTGCTCCCAGCTCTATTAGACAAGCTCTCAGGCAGATAATTGCATTATTAATGCCCGTTTCTCCTCCTTGTCTCCATGGCTGTGATGGGTTTCTACACATCTGTCTTTCCAGCGAACTGATCCAAACCCATCACCTGCATCATGGCCAAGCAGATACAGCAGATTTCATGCCACACTTGCTAATAAACGTTAGCTCTAAACATTTCCAGACAAAGGTCGTTTCCTTAGAGGATGCTCAGAAACAGTCTAACAGTGGAGGAGTTTTGCCACTGATTTAGCAGCAGAACCTGGGGTGGCTTTTAGTTGAACATCTAAAGCTCTCGCAGACGATTCATCTCCTGCCCAGACACTCTGTCATAATACAGCCAGAACATTGTGGTACAACTTAATTTTCCCTGTCTGAACGCCTGAAAAATCCTCTCCACTGGTTTCATACGTGGAAACACAAATGGAGACCGTGGCTTTACAGCACCTATATTTGGAGAACTACATATAGGACATGAACCATGGCTCATTTCCAGCCTGAGTTCTTTAAGAGTTAAAAATAGTATCTGACAGTTCAAAGGCAGCTGGCTTGCCCTGCACGCTCCAGCGGCTCTTTGCTGATGTGGAAAGCACCAGGCCCCCTTATGGCAGGTTTATAAATAATCATCGGATGCCCTTTCGCTGAAAGAAGATCGTCACTACTTCCCCCACCCCACCAGCACTTGCGGAAAC
>NW_010121494.1:0-489 GCF_000699245.1 Pterocles gutturalis
CATCCCTGAACTGGGGCCCTCTGACAGACCAGCTGCAGGGTTCTCCCATCCCTCTTCTCCAGAGCTCACAGCTCAGCCGTTAGGGAAGACTAATGCCTGTGCAGATATTTTTCTGTAATGAAAGGGCCGGAGAGTTACGGGATTGTCCTCTATTCTACACAAGTGATGTACTATGCCATAAAACAAGATCAGGAATCTTCTCTCCTCGTTTCTGTTATATTAGTGGTGTTTTCCAGAGCCTGGCACCAGGGACTGGTTGGCTCTTTCTGGTCTCTGATCCCGCTTCCCTTTATCTTCACCCCATGGATTAGTTTTACGGCTTCCTTTGCACTACAACATCATGAGAAACGCTCGCTAAAACGGGGAGTCTTTTAAGCGTACAGGTTTGCCAAGCACACCAGCAGTTTAATTCAAAGCTTTGCAGAACGGTGCCTTGCTGCCTGCAGCCTGCGAGCGGCTGGTGCCCTCCCAACAGCGTGTTTGCGCCCA
>NW_010121494.1:501-1347 GCF_000699245.1 Pterocles gutturalis
GCCCGGCTCCAGAAAGAACGAGCAAGGCAGTGACGGGGTCCCAGAGCCAGGCAACTCATTTAACAGGTGGCTGTATCTATATGCCTTTAAACGCACTGAAAATGCCCCTTCTTAACATTAACCTATCCCAGACGGCCACTGAAAACTGCCATTAAAAAGCAGCGGTGAGACTTGACCCACCCTTTCCCCAACACCCAGTTACGACGCTGAGTTGTTGGCAAAAAGGCCTGTTCTGCCAGACTCCAGAGCTGAGATAAGAAAGTCTCTCAAAACATCCAGAAGAGACAATATCAACCAGCAGGAAATGCCAACACTCAAACCGTCCCTTCACTCCTGCTGCTAGTAACTCTACAAAGCGCTGCGGGGTGCTGAGGGGACAGAGCTGTCCCTCTCGCTGCCCTGACAGCGGGGCCTGGGGAGGAGGCGATTCTCTGTTCCCTGGTGAATCGCTGGGGAGAGAAGGCAGGTGCTGGCAAGCCGGGAAGAGTCAGCTCCACCTCACTGAGTGATTTGGGTCAGAAGGGACCTTCACAGATCACCTCGTCCAAGCCCAACACCCTCCTGACTTACTTTGCACTCGGGCATTTCAGCTTTTCTTTGGCCGCTAGGTAATCCTGGAGCCATTTTCTCTGCTCTTCTGTGAAGAGATGGTAAGAAAATGCAGCGCACGCACCAACCTCGATATATGGAGCACCAACAAGAATGGATTTCTTTTACATTCACAGCAGGTCCCCCACACTCCCCGCCTGAGCCTGGCAAAGCTGTTCCCAGAAATTCCCAGAGCATTTCCATTCTCCAACACTCAGGGTGTGATGCCGCTCAAAACCTCAGTTCTGGGGGGCCTGC
>NW_010121495.1:0-863 GCF_000699245.1 Pterocles gutturalis
TCAGATGAGACATCCATGTCTTGCTTGCAAATATGCTGGAACACAAATATACCACATGCAAAAACGCAAATGGAGAACAGAGCATAAGGTGATGGTTTACCCTATGCCCCAATGACATTTTATAGGTGAAGTCAAACAAACACACAAGAAACATATGAATTAGGTATGCTGAAAATATGAATATGCACATTGCTCAGAGTCAGATTTTAGCAGCAGTGAAATCTGATTCTAGATTGCACCTTGATGCAGTAATGAAAGCATTGTGAAATGATACTAGCCAGCAGAAGCTCTAAGGACAGTGAGTGGGAAAGGTGGCTGGCTACTCTACACTGCCTGCACTTTATACTGCTCTGCATTTGGAGAATCCAAATGGGTTGGTTCATAAAACTGATTTTGCGGAGTCAGAAATCACAGCACTCCATTCTTCAGGAACGGTGCTTACGTCAAGCCATCTCAATTTCTAAAGACTTTGAAAACAATTTTCTAGTCCTAATATGAGAGAGCTCAAGCCTGGCTCGAAAAGCTAAGGCTGACTGGGGATAAGAGGGACCTCTCAATGCTGTGCCCACATTATGGGGCACGACAGAGACTGGCTTATAGCTTTTCCCAGACAGTGGATTGTCAGTTATTTGCATCTCAGTGAAAGTCTGAGCGCCATTTGGGCGATGACCAGGCATCTAAGGCAGGGGCTCGAGACTGTCGTGCTGTAGGTAGGCTGAGATTTAGGGTTTAGAGAGCAAGCAATTGAAATTGTTGACGGAGTCAGGAGCTACAGAGGAGGGGTTGTTCTTCCCAAAGCATTTCTTTATTTCTGGGAACAGGTCCCTTAAAGGATTTTTACGAAGAGCTACTTGAAACCACTT
>NW_010121496.1:0-6171 GCF_000699245.1 Pterocles gutturalis
TCCAACCTTCATGATTCTATGATTCTAAGTTAGCTACAAATGCTCTTCTCTCCTGGGGTAAAAGTCATGAAGTGGTTCATCACACAATGTGCTCCTGTCATCTAGCTTCCAGATTTATTTTTAGTGGGGTCATATATTATTTCCACTATGAATATGTTTGGCAAATAGGCCTTATTTCTACTGGGTAGACTTTATTTTCTCAACTAGTAAACAGTAAGCTAATAATATATGCACGGCCTCCTATTTTATATTTAATATGCAATGATGCATAAGTATGCTGTAATGCAGTATTATTGTTTCTATTTAAGCCTGTATTATAGGATGTTGCAGACACCATTACAATTCAAACAATATATCATCATATGTTTTAGAGAGATGTCTAAAATACACAGAATAGAAAAGCCTGAAATATATTCAGATGTATTCCATCCATAATTCAAATAATATGTAATAAATACATTTCCAGTGTAGACTGAGTTTTAATGAGAAACAGTATTATCAGCTTCAACTGTACAAAACATCTTTAACGTACTTTAATGCACAATTTCATTATATAAATACATTCACACAAGTATCACGAGATGCATCACTGCCTAATCATCATAGTGTGATTAGCAATATAAATTTGCCACTGATCTGCCAGGACATACATATTAGAGCAAACACACCAAAGTACATATTTTAAATGAAAATACATTTATTATCAGCTCTGCACATGCTTGCTATCTATTTAAATGGACTGTCAGGTCACAGCAGTGCTTTGAAAGTACTTCCTGACACCTGCAAAGTTGGTAAATATTTCCTGTTTTTGTTGTGTCTGCTGAAAATAGGAATTTCACAAGTCGGACTGATAACTTGACAGGCACCATGAACTCCAGTTTGGCAAGACTTAATGTGGTTTCCACTGGGGTTTGTGACTGTCTGAGGAAACCTGGGCTGACAAACTGACATGTTCTAGCTTTCTTGCTCTCCCAAAATAGCCAACAGCACTATTCAAGTGTAGTTAATTGTCCATCTATCTTTGGTGTGGCTACAGACCATGCACAACCCAGACACTTGGCTTAATTTTTGCAGAATGGGTGAGTGTAGCAATCAAATAGGTGTTAATACAGCAAGACCTCCGAATAGTGAAGCATTCTTTCCTGTTTCCTTATGCAGCAGCTGCCACTGACTCCTGTGCGTGTCCTGAGTGCCTCAGTTGTGGCTGGGGTGGTGGAGTTGCACCCATGCCTGGAGAGCCTGGCTTTTCTGCAGGCGCTGGCTGGAATCCGTCCGCAGCCCTGGCAGCCCCATATCCCCCGGGCTGCCTTCCTGCAGAATTCTCAGGGCATGCAAAATGCTTTGTGTAAACAAACCAACCTGTGTTTGGATGAAGAAAAAGACAGAGATTTCCTTAACTTTTTATTAGTACATGATGCTCCTGATCCTCCCTGATCCCCTCCCATCCACTGTGCTTCCAAAGTAGTTGCAACTCAGGTTCATGTGCTTAGCTGGCTTCCTACTTGTGAAAGCTACCAAGTAAATATTCAGCTGAAATTAAGGGCACACAATTGATTATACATGAACTGATCTTCATCATTCTAATGAGACACAGATTAATATTTCTTGAAATGACATAACTGATGCAGTCTTTCTGCTCTGCAAACACCGAGCCCATGAAAGTGTTATTTGATAAACTGGGACAATTGAAATCATATAGCATATCTTTCTTCCTCACAAGAGAAACATCTATTTTTGAAGAACAAATAATGGATTGGAATGCCATTGAAATCCAAACACAATATTAGTATGTTCCTGAAAAAAAAGGTACAATGCTGGGGGAGAATGCACCAGAGCCCTTGCAGCTGTGTCACGCTTTCCTGTTTGTTATTTTTAGTTTTCCAAAAATTATTTTGGGCTTTGCTTTGCTTCCTATGCAGCTTCCCTTTAACTCCTGTGTAGCTCTGTCTTACATATTTCAAGCATTTGGCTTTTTTTTTTTCCTTCGCTCTCTCTTTTCTTTTCTTTTCTTTTTTTTTTTTTTCTTTTCTTTTCTTTTCTTTTCTTTTTTTTTTTTTTTTTTCTTCAAAGGAAACACAAGCCATGCCGTCCAGTTTCAGGAACTGATGTTTCTCTTGGCAGTGGTTGAGTTCTTGGTTTTCTAAAGGCGTTTAGGAAATTCACATTGCTAATTTTCAGCTTTGACTGTGCTCAGGCTTTATAAGCATAAGAAAAGAGCAGGACACAAGGAGAGCCCTAGTATGTCTTCAGTATGTTCTGGTCTTTGCACCTGGGAAACCACCAAGATCCAGTCCCACATTAAGGTTCCAGGATGACATTTAATTAAAAAAGAAACACAATGGGCTCTAGTGAAACACCCTATTATAAAGAATGCCCCCGCCCCCTTATTTATATATTGAAATATTTGTAATCTTGTACAGCCATATAGCTGATGTATAGAACAGGAAATGTTATCACCTGCTACGACTGTACCACAAATCTCATGTTACTGAATGCTTTGCCAGCAGCCTAGGGACTATCCTCACAGAATTAGTTAGGAAACTCAGCTGACGTTTACAAAAATAAAAAAATTTTTTGTGAAAAGTTTTATTTCCTCCCCAATAAACCTCATTGCAGGGGAATGTACTTCATTGCAAGTGTGCACCAAGAGACTCAGAAATCAGCAGCCACATGCCCAGTCCAAAAGGTGTTATTAACAAACCCAACCCAACCCAAACCCTTTAAGATTTTGAAACTGATGCCATGATTTCTTGAGATTTGGATCCCAAATGAAACCGAAAGCTTGGGGCTGGCAATATCGATCTTACCCAACGGTGAGTACAAAACCAGAGCACACAACAGAGTGAAGAGCGAAACCATCTGTTTCCCTCCCCTAATTCTCTCATCTCCCTACTTTAAAAGGCCTCCTCAAGTTTCTGAAATTTACCTGTTACCATGACAAGGAACAACGGCTGTCTCCCCCTGGTCAGCACGAGAGCAGGCATACCCAGCACTGCCAGCCCCAGCACCTTGCCACCACTGCACCTAGCTTAACCTTGATAAGTTTGATGAAAACTATGCACAAATGCCCTGGGCACAAAATTAAATAATTACCAAGGCAGTAGGCTATACCTGGGTCCAGATCTTTCCCAGGTCCTGATGGTGTTCAAGTCTATAGCTAGCTTGGCCCTGTCTCAGATAAGCAGATGATCTAGTGCAAGGTTGTTTTCTATCTATTGCCAGCATGGACAAAGCAGAAGGTGAGATCAGTCTCAGCTGACTCTAAGGGACAAACACTGGGACACTAGAACCCTGATGACTTCACACAGGAGGTATATGGTAGCTGTTCTCTAACTTCTCTTCCTAGTGACCCTTACTTCCCCAACAGCCATCCAAACTGACAGTGTTTTTCGCAGGACCAACCCAGGATCTGTCAGCTCTTTCCAGTGACCAGGTCTGTCATAACCAGCAAGTCAGGGGACTGTCCTGGGAAGCACGTACCAGTGCAGGCGGCAGAGATGCTCATGCTGTGCTGCAGAATAGCCCTGAAAGACTCAGCTGGGGTTGGGCAAACCCCATTCTAGTCACTGGGGGCCCACCTGTCACACCTTTCAGTCCAAGACAGGATAGCTTCTGTGAAACCCTTGGTTTTCTGTTATTCCAAGTGGCTCTTAAAGATGTGCCATCTAATCTTAACCCCTGTCCCCATGGTGTTGATTCTCCAGTGTGAGTCATGTGAGCCTCCCAGCTGCCCACATCACATTAGCAAATTCAGCTGTGGAGTTTGTATCTTCTCCTCCTTGCCATGTGTCTGGGCAGAGCTCATCTGGGCAGTAACCCCCATGCATTTCTGGTGATGCCTTTGCAGGGTGGTGGGTACTCAAAAGCCCTTTCCAGTTACTTAAGTTACTTAATTTTTAGTTTTTTTTTTTTTTTTTAATTGTAATTATTTTCCTTGGGCTTTTAACTTTGCAGTAGTCTCAGTAATGGAAAGAAAAGACGAGGCTGTGAAAGGTTGCATTTCAGGGGCAGCCTGTACTGCTGCAACAGCATGACCTGGCAGTAGCTGGAATTAACAGGAGAGGCTAAAGACCTTAATTCTCCAGTTAAGTCTGAGCCTATAATCAGCTCACTGGCCACACACTAGCCTCTCTTGCTGTACACTGGATGAGAATCCTTTCTCAGGACAGTTAATTTACTAGGATCAAAATAAAATGCCCAAAATAGTTCTCTTGGCTGATTTGTGTGAACTACCTGGTTCCATGTGGAAGAGTTTCTGCCTGTTCCATGTGCTTCTATCCTGCAAACTAATGCATTATCAAAGTCCTAAAATGGCTCATTTTCTTTATTTATGTCTTTGAATGTTGGAATGGAGAGAGTAGCTCTTACCTTTGTGGTATTCCCCCCCCCATGTTACATTAATGTGAGGAGATGTCGAAGAACTAGAAAACCACAGAGAAAAGGGAGAAACATAACATGTCATATTCAGGGACTCTTTTGTTCCACAAGGATACTAAGTATTTCTATATTACATGGGGAATTTGTCAGGAAAAAAAAAAAACTAAAATACACAATATATCCACATAAACCGACATTTACTTTAGACAACATTTGCCATTTTCAGTTTGGAGTTGTAGATCCCCAAAACTGTTGACCCAATCCTGCTTCCAATAAAGGAAACAGGAAAATTTCAGTGACTGGAAAATAAACAAAAAGACCAGTAGCACCGCCTGAGGAGTTTGAAATTGTGCAGGACTTCATATGCTGTTTACTAGCGGAGCAGGAGCTGCTGCAAGAAATACAAACATAAACCTGGGTTAAACATTCAATGGAGATAAATGCCCCTGCATTTATCAGTATTTATTTATGTTTATTAGTTGGATGTTCTTTACTTTCCTGCATGCATGTGAATACCCCTGCTGTACTTTCCCAAATTTTCAGCCATCTCCACTCTCTGGAACTTCTTGGATTTGCAACCAGCTCTCTGTTGCGAGTGAGAGGTAAGATCTGTCCATCATGTTGTGCAGGGAAAAGGGTTTTTTTAATGAATCAAAAAATGTGCTCTCTATTTAGAAAAACACAATATATCCTCACTCCACATAAACAATCTGACCTTCAGATGGAATGCAGCCAGAGGGGCTATAAATAGCACCTTTAATAAGGAAGGAGACAGAAGCATTTAGAGTTCAACTGGCAGTGCTCACAGGCAGAGAAATAGCAAATGAGGTTCCTGTAGCTCTTGAGCTCTAAAAAGCTCAGAAACAATTTATATAGGAACTCAGCTGAATCTGTGCTGAGCAGGTAGGAGTATTTTTCTTCTGAAAACTACAGCAGGGACCCCCGTGTATTACAAACACCTTCCACCACCTCGTGGTGCTTCCTCCACCATTCCATGAGCGCCTCGCAGGCATCAGTGTGTTCCCCATTGCTGCACTCACAGACAGAGAGGCACAACACCTTACACACGGCAGACTGAGGAAAGAGGGAGCCAAGCATCCCAGCCAGGACCCCACTGGTACTCCGTGCCAAAGCAAGGGCTCCAGACAGCTGTTGCAGGTACCAGGTCAGTGACCTGCATACTGGATCATCCTCTTTCATTAAGTGCTTTCAAAACGTTTGCAGGGAAAACCTCAAGGCATCCAGTGGCTGAATATGAAGGAGGACATGTATTAGTTTTACTTCTGGTTGCTACGATTTGGTACAGGGGGCCTGATTACAGTGCAGGGTGTGTACTTTCTCTGTATCCTAGAGCCTTATAATTTCAATGAAGAAGCTCTGAGCATGAGATGGCTACTGCTGCAGTTTGGTTTATCACTTGTCAGCAAGTTTGCACAACATCTATGAATGTTTTCGCCAGCTCTAGACAGATGTTTGCTTCTAGAAGGCTTGTGTGTCTTCACAACTGTTTCTCCAGGAAGACTCATGTGAAAATACTTTTGTTCACACAGATATTTTGGGAACCAGCATTTTTTCACACAAGTATGTTTGTATGTAAGACAGAGGATGCACATGAATTATGCTGACTGACTGTCATCTGCAATTAAATGTTATTGATTTTTCAGGGAATATAAACTAAATCACAGGAGGATCCTATCCACAGTCCCTGCCCCCATATATCTCTGGACCTGCTGGGACTGTAGAAGAAGAAAATTCCAGAAGGACAGATAATAACACCAATATCAGTTCCTGCTG
>NW_010121496.1:6202-15480 GCF_000699245.1 Pterocles gutturalis
CTGTAAAAAACATTGCATGTCCTAGGTTTTATTTTATTCCCCAAACTCACTGCAATGGCATGGAAACCTGGAAGTCCTGCTTCCCTCCTCAAAACCAGGCCTGCTTCTTCTACAATGTGAACAACATCCTCCACATCAGAAAAAAACCTGAATAGACAGACCATCAAAGCCAGCCTTGTAAAGGCACCAGCTGCCCGGACACGTGCCAGGACAGCAAAGCTATTTACCCAAGGAGCCCTTCAGATGATTCAGGTCAATTCTATTGTACATGGAGTTGACTCACGTAACTGCGAGACCTCATTGTCCCTTTCCCTCTCTGCTTCCCTCCTTTTGTTTCATGCCATTGTTTCTAGGCAGACATTAAAATGCTTTGTGACAAAGACCATGTCTTCCTGTGAGCTTACACAGAGTGAAGTATAAAGAAGTCCCAGTCCCGTGCATGGCTGTGCAAACCCTTGCTGCTCTGAGAAAAGCACACGCATATAAAGCCCAGCAGCTAAGCATGCACACATGCTAATATGTATGCTTGAAATGTTGGCTATAATTAACATGCATAGTGATGTATCACACCTGTAACTCATAACTGTGTTTCAATACACCTGATATTCCCTGTATGACTCTATTGCATGCACTGCACACCAGGAGACTCAAACTAGCAGTATATCCTCATATATGGACAACGTCATATATTACTGATGTCTGTATTAGAGTAGGTCTTCGAGCTTCTATTTAGTGTTGCCTTCTTGCCTCTTGCTGGGCAAAAGTAAATTCAGCTTCTCTACTATGCTAATTTGTTTCTTCCTGTCAGTACTTTTTCTAATTCTTGTATAAAAAGTTCTTTTATATATTTTTATCACCACAGATGTTTTTCCAGGGTGCAGTGAAAGTTATTTCGGCAGACAAGCCATGTCTCATTCTCCTTCAATTCTGTAAAACAGAATGACATCTCGTTCTAAAACTGATTATCTATTCGCTGTCCCACACCACAGGATTAAATTATTTTCTTTAGTTAAACTTAAAATGTTTACTTCTTTATACTATTTCTGTCCAGCTTCTCCTGGTGAGGGTCAGTTTCCTTCCATGATCTGGAATGTGCAAAAAGAAAACAGAAAAAAATAGAAGAAACATTGAGCCAGTGTTTGAAGCTGTGAAGCTTTTATCACTATAGTGCAATGACTACGTCCTACACTTGCAATAAAACATAATAGCCATATTTACCTCTTGTGCAATGATTGCATCTTTATCTTTAAAGCACATTTCCCTTTCCTGTTTAAAGAGGAAGAAAGTGAGACCCAAAGTACTGATGTAACATAACCATGTTTACCTACCTGACAGGACAGCTAGAAATGGGCTCAGGTCTCCTGCTAATCCTTGAGATGTTGAAAATAATCTGTCATTTTTTTGAAACCTAAGCCTATGCCTAATGATTTTTCTCCCTGAGGACAAACGGGTCTGTTTCTGCAGTGCTTCCCCAGTAAGTGCTTAGAGAAGGGCAAGTGGGGTTCTGTATGCAGGGCATAAGGACTGCAAGAACCCTTGACCACTGTGCCAAGTTTCCAAGCAGCAGCTGAAAATGTCTCCAAAATATCTTCCTTGCCATCACGCCTTCATGAAAGGTAAATATTTTTCTTTCTGATCTGTACACTTAGCACTTTCAAATGTTTTCATCAGCCACAGGATGCTGTCCTCTTGTTTGAAATAAATGATTCAGTGAAAAGTTGTATTTGAGAAATAGTCTATTACTAACAAAGTACATTTCAAAAAAAGACAGAAACCTCATTTAAACTCAGACATTCATCTCCAGCTGAACAGCAAATCTTCTTATGCTTGAGGTTTTTATTTACTACCTGGTTTGTTAAAATTTTGGGAAAATAAGTTTCTTTGTATCTTGCAAGTTGGAAGTATAAATCCCAAACACTGTAAAGTATTTCTGAGTTTGGGAGAAGAGGCATTGCCACTGAATTCACACCCACATTCAAACTTCTGGGGAGAAAAAAACCCAATGCTTACTGGAGGGAAGTGGCTGCTCTTTGCCCACCAGGCTGTGCCCTGGACAGGTCCTGTCTGTCAAATTGCTTCCCTCCACCCTGCTTTCCTTTTTCCCTTTCCTTCCCCAAGGTGTGCCTGCTCTGCTAGTGCTTTGGTCCCCTCCCTCCTCCCAGGCGTGCTGCTCGCTGAGCACCATGCGCTTCCCAAACCCTTTCCAGGCTCCACCCTTGCTCCTCATTCATAGCCCTCCTGAAAATGCTTTGGGTAGAGCTATGCGGGCTGTGTGGAGGTTACCCTCCAGACCTGGCAATGTGCACTTGCAATTGTGGCCCTTCCTGGGGGGGAGGTGCCACCTCTGCGGGGTGACATGAACACAACCAGTAACACTCTCGCGTGTGTGGGTCAAGGGATTGAGGACCCACGGAAGCAGCGTGCAGGGAGCTGACAAGTGTGTCCTTCTGAAGTCTGCTTGTCTTGCTGACAACCAAAACCGCCTCTTTAGACAAAACAGGCAGCGGGGGACCAGCCGGGCCATGTGCATCTCCCAGGGCTCACCCATCACCTCTGCAGCACCAGCAGCACAGGCTGCACCGACACCGTTGGGCTGTCTGCATGTAAAAGGCTTTCTGTTTTAGCAATACTGGCAACGTCTCTTCACCTGAGTAAGGGAGTACTTTTGTTGGCGTTGCTCAAACAAGTTCAGAGTGGAACAAGCTCCACTGACAGGAGACTCTTTTTCCGGAGTAACTGCATACCCACAAAGTCTTTTATTGGCAGTTTTTTTCAGGCTGGCAGCCAAAGTTAGCAAAGTTAGCCCACGCCAGGGGTGGCAATCCATCCAAATCATAATGCCGAAACCCCCACTTCCAAAGGAAAGAGCCAAGTGCTCTTTTCCTTTCTTGTCATTAAGAATTAAATTATTTCTCTACCTGTGTAAACTTTCCTGGGACTGTACTTGTGTTCCACCACCCTGAGTGAAAATGTGCTGCTTAGCTCACGCTGACTTAAATCTCTTATTTAAATAGTACTTTTACTGGATGGAATCTGGGGAGTGGAGAGTGCAATGGAAGAAAGCAGGTGAGATCAAATAAAGATTTGGGTGCTGAGCTGTTGGAGAGTAGTGTAGGGGAGAGGGACCTGGGGGTCCTGGTGGACAGCAGGATGACCATGAGCCAGCACTGTGCCCTCGTGGCCAGGAAGGCCAATGGCATCCTGGGGTGTATCAGAAGGGGGGTGGTCAGTAGGTCAAGAGAGGTTCTCCTCAGCCTCTACTCTGCCCTGGTGAGACCGCATCTGGAATATTGTGTCCAGTTCTGGGCCCCTCAGTTCAAGAGGGACAGGGAACTGCTGGAGAGAGTCCAGCGCAGAGCCACAAAGATGATTAAGGGAATGGAGCATCTCCCTTATGAGGAAAGGCTGAGGGAGCTGGGTCTCTTTAGCCTGGAAAAGAGGAGACTGAGGGGTGACCTAATTAATGTTTATAAATACGTGAAGGGTGAGTGTCAGGAGGATGGAGCCAGGCTCTTCTCTGTGACATCTAGTGATAGGACAAGGGGCAATGGGTTCAAGCTGGAACATAGGAGGTTCCGCTTGAGTATGAGGAAAAACTTCTTTACAGTGAGGGTGACAGAGCACTGGAACAGGCTGCCCAGAGAGGTTGTGGAGTCTCCTTCTCTGGAGACATTCAAAGCCCGCCTGGATGCGTTCTTGTGTGATCTGATCTAGGTGTCCTGCTCCGGCAGGGGGATTGGACTAGATGATCTTTCGAGGTCCCTTCCAATCTCTAACATTCTGTGATTCTGTGATTCTGTGAAAGAATCTATAAGCAATGCAACCTGGACATTTTGAAGAATTATTGCATTATTCTTTCTTAAAAGCAGCAGCAAAGTGCTATGGGAACACTGCAGGTTTGGATTCTGCTGAATATTTTTTTCAGTTACAGCTTGCTGAATTTTATGTGAAATCCAGAGAAAA
Source organism: Pterocles gutturalis (assembly GCF_000699245.1). Taxonomy (NCBI): domain Eukaryota; kingdom Metazoa; phylum Chordata; class Aves; order Pterocliformes; family Pteroclidae; genus Pterocles; species Pterocles gutturalis. The sequence continues at coordinate 10,166 of NW_010121496.1, forward strand.
AATGATGGAAAACACACATCTTTGTATCATGCCATAATTCGCTTTAAGTGCAAAGAGGCATTTTGTACTTTATAGTGAAGTTCCGTAATAAAATCAGTGCATATTGCTATGATAATATATTACTTTTTTTTTTTTTTAAACTAAGAACTAGTTAGTAGTGTCTACATTTTTCTTCATTTTCCCCAGAATGTTGTTGGTAACATTCATGAGTGATTTGTGGTTATCATAACAATGGGTAACTATTTACTTTTTGGGGAGAAAAAAAAAAAAGACAACAGCTAAAAGATTTTCTGTTTCTCTTTTCATTTGTTTGTTTTGTGTGGAGAGGAAGAGTTTAATGTATTGTACTCTGAGCCAAAATCATTGTAAAATGACATTGGCATCAATATTTGAAAAATGTTGGAGAAAAACAAAACTTAGAAAAAGCAAGAATAAATATTTTGCAAGAGAAAGACAGTGGGATTTTATGTTTTAAAAATGTACTCTCTGTGGTAGACCTAAATGGTGGGGAGATCAGTTCTCCAGTGGGATCAGCTTTCTGACTGGTGTGTTTAAATTTCAGTATATAAATAATACGGTGAGCTCTACTCAAATGTGCAACAGTAAAAGTATTCAAAAAGTTCCCTGCATGAGATGAGACTGCTCTGCATCTCACAGGCCCGGACACCGTAAACACCTCTGGAATAAAAGGAGAGGATGTCTGCGATCAAACACTCCCATTCCTGTGTCAGTCCCCTGATCGCTGTGACTCAGCTCTCATTAGCTAAACAAGTCAGCAGAGGACATCAACACAGCTGAAATATCTTCAGGACCTGGAATGGGCTAGACCGGTGTTACCCTTTCTCAGTTAAAATGAAAGCTGTTTGGAACTACTGGATTTGAACATTCAACCTGGCTGGGTTTCCTGGAGAGTTTTCCAGGGACCTGTGATCCTGCCCCTGGAATTCTTTAAACAGAGTGGAGTGATTTTTTATTTGCTTTTCCTCTTTCTGTGTTGGGTCTGGGCAGTGTCTCAATGAGATGAAGCAGTCTGCAGGGAAACATTTGCCAATAGCTTTGAGAGCCTTGCCCTGCAAGATGGTAACTCTGGCACTTACACTTGGCTTTCAGGTCTAATTTCAGCCTACATTTACCTTCAAATCAGTCAGATTTACATTCTAAGGGACACTGATTTCTGTTTAAAAACAAAACAGCAGATAAGAGGACTGCACACTTCACCCTTGAGCATTTGCGTATCTCAAATGCCACCTGTGTAACTGCCCTCTCAGACAGACATCATAGACAACACACCTTTTAATTGCAAAACTGAGATCTTATTTCAGTATCTAAGACACTGCACAGATTCACCTAAGGCTGACAAGCTGTTTGCACTGTGCATCTCAAAGGCAGAATGTATCTGCAGTTCCTTGTAACTGTGGCTGAGCCCTCAGAGCATTCATTTCATAACCCAGCAAATACGTGCAGAGAGAGCGCTCCATTTGCACTGTCTGTTACATGCTGGGTACCTGTGCATGCCTGAGTTCATGTCTGAATCAGGCTTAGACGATGAACAATGCCAAAACCCCCAGCAATGATGAAAAACTGTAAAGGCAAGATGGACATGCACATGCAGTGCTAAGCTTTTGAGTGAGCTTACCACACTAAACAGAGATATGCTGCAGAAACCAAGAGACTAGTATTCTTCCAGTCCTTGTCTTAAAATAGCATTTATAGCTTTACAGAGATTGGAAACAGTGACCCAATATCATGAGGATAACACAGTACCCAAACTGATTAAGGGAGTACATTACCCTGCAGTTGGTGAAAGGAAGATAGAATGGAAGAGAAGAGAAGAGAAGAGAAGAGAAGAGAAGGATTATTTCAGTTGGAAGGAACCTACAATGATCATCTCATCCAACTGCCTGACCAGTTAAATATAACACAAAGCTAAAATGCTGTGGCAAGAAAATCAAGGCCTTTTTAGTATTATTTGACCAGTAGGAAGTAATAAGAAAGTTATAGGGTTGTCATTAGGGAAGAAGAGGAATACGTAAAATATCTGTTGATTTAATAGGTAAGTGCACATCCTGGGAGAAATTAATATTTTTCAACAAGATATTGAACTGTGGAATCAGGAAAGACTTGGGAGCTTCTAGAAAAGTTTAGTTTTCCAGAACTTCGTTATTTCTGAAAATGGGACAGGGTTTGTCAATAAGCATTTTTATCTAACATTGACCTTTGAGTATCTATTCTTTGTCTGTTATCTTGAAAATTTGTCCTCCTAAGTGTGACAAATATGAAAGCAATCAGTTAGTCAAACATAAAACCCACCAAAGTGGCCACAAGCATCCATGCAGAGTGAAAGGCATGTTGATTTGGTGCCCTGATTCTGCAACGATCATGACAGACATCTCTGCTTCCCAAAGTCACTTAACAACAATAGAAACAACTTTTTACTGCAGCACAAAAGAACAAGAACAAAAATTCTGAAAGTATCAAAATCACTAACCAAGGTTTCAGAGGGATATAACAAAGTACGAGCAGGTCTCACCATCTTGGTGGAAATGGCTCCTGAGGTGGTTAGCAGAGAGCAAGAACTATGGAGGAACAACAGCAACAAAATGCTTAAGGACTCAGAGAAACATCGGACCCTTTCTCTTCCTCTCTGCTGAGGACTGACTCCAAACACCAGACTAGGAGGAATGAAGAATGAAATGCAATTCTGACTTCCTTCCGTCATGTCTGGTACTTAAATAGAAGATCCAGATTCCTATCTTAAACCCTTACCGAGGAAGGAAGAACTGTGTTAAAACTCTGCATGTTCATAGGGTGAGTAACTGCGGATATGACAAGGGAGTTAGGCATTTCATTCATTTCTAAAGCATTTTAACCAAGTCCATCTTCACCAGGTCAATCAGCTCTTGCAGCAGGTGAAATGACACATCAGCTGTATGAATGAAATATTAAATCACAGTTTTGTTCAGACCACACCATTGCTCAAGCACAGCCAGGGCACAGTGCAGGGGTACACAACTAGAAGCTGACAACCCAACAGGTGCTGCCAAAAAGGTCGTGTATTGGGAAAAAAAGTAATAGGAGACCCTAATCTAGAGGTCTATGTGCTGGGAGAGAACTCAGCAACCAAGGTTTTTATGGGTGACATCAGAGAGTGGAAGGTGAGCTTGCTGGTGTGCTGCGACTTAGTCTGTTAGTCTTGAGCTTCACTTGGAATGAAAATAACTTGATTTCGGGGAACACATGCTTTTATGGTTTGAGGGATGAATGCGCGTAGAGAAAAAAATCAAATAGGAAGCTTTGTTATGGTCTGCTTAATAAAAAACCTGTGGTTTTTTAACTTCTTTTTTTTTTCTTTTTCCAGTGGTATTTCGAGAAAAGAAAATCTATTTTGCCCAGGTTGTGAAATCTTAAACCGATGTTATTGGTAGGGAATATATCTGATTCAGTAATGGAACCAACAAATCACTTTAAAGACCTGAAAGTCCAGAGGAAGAAATGTCATAACTAGCACAACCTAATAATGTGAGATTTATTTGAATTTCCTCAACTGAAAAGCAGTATGATCTCACTTGGCAGAGCTTGCAGGTGAGGACAAATTCACAGGAATCCAGTGGGAGCAGGACTGTGCATGGCCATAGAGAAACTTTTACAGTGTTTTTTTGGATTACACAGTCTGCTAGAAAGAGAACAATTGGGTATTTTAGGAATGAAAATAAAATCTGTAGGTTATCCAGAAGTTAAATACTCCAAAAGAAGAAAAGAAGGTAATTAAAAGCCACTGTCTGATGTCATATAACATGGATTTTTCTTAATATTGCATCACATACAATTTTTGTTGGCCTTCTCTTAGTAGTCCGTAGTGCTAGCAGCAGTAATGAAGGAACACAACAGCACCACCTGCTCAAAGCAGAACACTACATACCAAATATAATAAATCTGCAGCCACTAATAGGATGCAGACACCTAGTTGTGACTGAGATTTTGCTCTAAATCTTACAACACAGTTTCTCAGCAAGATGCAACTTAACCGTACATGAAACAAAAATATTAAACCCTGAGAATTTGGTAGTAAATCTGAATAACTAGAATATTACTTGTGAGCTTCCTTTAATGGTTTGTTTTACCCAACCGATCTATCCCTTGGTGGTTTTCCTGCTGTGGGTTCTATGGGAAATGCTACCATTTTGTCTTTTACCACAATATTTCTCCAATGACTTGTAAGAAAAAAATCTAAACCTCTCAAATCTAGTTTGATATTAAATTTCTTAGTTGCTCTGCTGTGTCTTCTTATTGCAAAATCAAGATATTATACAAAGGTCACTGGCTAGGAGTGTACCACATGTCCAGAGAGCCAGAAATAGAAGTAGGATAGCCAAAGCCAGTGAAAAAGATTTAAGATCTACATTAAATGAGTTAGAAAAGTACCCTGATGGTTATGCTCTTGACACACTAGTGAATACAGTTTTTACGCTATATTTTTGCAGAAAGAATATGGGCTTCATTTGCTTATAAAGAAAAGAAGTTGGCAAACCATATCGAAGAAAACATTTTTGGCTATGTTTGCTAGTATTTGCTGAAAGGATTCGTAATTTTTGAATCGCCTCTCTATCTCTATGTGATCCGTGTTTTGTCTCAAATGGAAACTTAGCCCAGTTATACAAATCTACACACACAGATGCAAACTGTTCAAGGTTGTCTTCACAAACTTTTGAACTCTTCTGGTTTCTAAAAAGGAACATGATCACAAAAGAATTTTAAAGAATTATTGGAATTATTTAACAGAATAGGAGATTAAGTACTAATAAGCAACAACCTTTCATTGGTGTTTTTGAAAGATCCCAACCTAGTTCACAATTCCACATTGAAAGTATTTGTGAGGCCTCTGATGCGATACCCAAGGACTGTGATTAATGTCATGTGCCTGTTTATTTTTCCCCTGAGAATCTGAGAGGGTAAAAAAAAGATCACAACTAAACAAAAGCATATCAATAACAGGAAACTGTTGGTGAGAAATACCCCGATCTTCCTGTAAATTCACGTCACCACATTCCCCAGGGACAAAGGTGCGTGAACAGCATGGTAAATAATTATGATTTAATATGAGGCCTTGCAATGCTGTTTACAGTTTAACAACAAAAAGGAATTGTTTCTCAAGGCGCAAAATAAGCAAATAATAGAAACACATATCAATATAATCAGGAAATGATGATGTTATGTCTGGGTCAGCTGCTGAAAACAGATTGCAATCTATCAAAGTATCAACCTGATATCTCTGTGCAGCCCATGGAGAAACGTCAGTGATGGGAGAGACTCTTTCC
>NW_010121496.1:15511-16381 GCF_000699245.1 Pterocles gutturalis
GATTGCCAGTCATCTCACTTCAATCATTTTATGAAAGTGCTGGGGACTGGGGTCTTGCGTCTTGCAGAAGACTCTCCACAGCTATTTTCGCTTGCTGATGTTTAGAGAATTTGACACTTCATTGAAAGCATCTAAAAAGTTTTTCTTGCATTTTGCAATACACAACTGAAAATAAAACACTGGAGAGAATGGAAGGAATAGTAACAGCTGGTCTCTTTCGGGAAGGTTATGTTGTTGAATCTAGCCAGCAAATCAGGAATAATGATTTAAAAAATCAGTGCAGAAGCACAGTGGTGAATTTCAACAGACACCAGTGAAGCTTCTTAGTTTCTTATAAAAAAGAAATTTTAGTGACAACTAGAAAAAAAACATAGGATATCAGTTTGCAGCATTTTTTCCCTCCAGAAATATCTTTTAGGGCTGCCAAGGCGAAATCAGCTATATAAAAGCCAAACAGAACAATATATCTTTGAACAGAGGACTAACACTGATAGTAGAAGGCCTAAAGCTTTGAAATAGGCATTTAACCCTCAGCTACAGAAAAATAAGTCCCGACCATACTTGTCAGATTTAAAGTTAAGCAGGGTCAGATCAGGTCAAATCTTGAATGAGAAAACATCAAGAATTTTCTTAGAGTTGCCTGAAATAGCACCGATGAATCGAGAGACTTTCCTCCACCACTCAGGACCGAAATAAAGAATCAACACTTGAAGTCTGTCAAGTACCAGCTTCTAGGACTGCAAACATTCCCTGAAGCTCCCAAGAACGAACTAATATTTGAAGAACTCTATTTTTTTTTTTTTTTTGCCTTTATCCATCCTCAGGAATATTTTGGAGCTTAGCACCTATCTAAGTGTCAGCTCCTCTCCT
>NW_010121496.1:16412-32073 GCF_000699245.1 Pterocles gutturalis
GTGCACAACTGCCATGCATAGGAAGCAGAGGAAATAAGCATCAAGCTTTGCACATTCTCCTTGAATTAAAGCATGTGCATTATCATACCCACAGCAATTGAAGCTACTGTTAATTTTGTTTGGCTGTGCTTGCCTGCCTGCCATCCCAAGCAGAGAATTTCCACACTGTAGTCAGGATAATGCCAATCATCTTAACAGATGCTTGTGCTTTTATCTGTGCTCTGCATCACATTCCTCAAAGAGAAGGCTGCCAGAAACAAATAGGTTTTCTGAAAGTACATAAGGGAACAATGGACAATAGGAGCTGTTCTATACTGCTGGGTATAAACAAGAACAAAACCCAGTTCACATGGAACGAAAAACACCGTTTATCAAGATGTCAGTCAGTTGTTGGCAGGTTGCAGATGACATTCATGATCTGAAAAAGCACTAGAGCAGGCTGCAGACATTCAGTTTGTTAAAAAAGGCACTGCTGGAGCTGGATAGAGCTATCAGTACAGTTTAAGTTGATTCTGTGAACAGTTTCAGAGTGAAAAAAAGTAAAAAATTTATTTATTTTTAGAAAAGTCAAGATGCGTAATTTTTAAAAGTTTCCAAATAAACAATTGCAAATGTTTTTTTGAAATAACACTTGAGGACTGGCAACTGGCATTTCAGTTTTCCAAATACTGGATTAGGAAAAGGATGTCAGTTTAAAAGACACTCAATCTGGTTGGCTGATAAGGTGTCTTTTCCCTCTAAGGCAGGCAGGATGCTTAGAAAGTATATAAGGAACAAGAGAAAACATCTCTGTTCTCTCCACACCTAAAACGCTTTTATCTCCTCTCTCCCCAGCTGCCTTCCTGTATGCTTTCAGACCCCGGGCCTCTGGTCCTGTTGGAGGACATGGCTGGACAAGAGGAGAAAGAAAGGAAGGGAAGTACTTGCCAGAGCTGGATGGGAAGGGGAGCCGGTGTCAGCAAGAGAGTTGTTATTTTTAGCTTACAAATTCTTAAAAGTGTCCTTTCAGTTGATAATTTGTTATGTTTAAAAACTAAAGCTAAAAGACACACTTAAAATTAAGCTCAGCCAAATGCAATTAGAAAAGTTTTAAAGATGCCTCCTCTCTGCTGCCCCCAAGAAAAAAGAAATCAGTGCTGTTGTGATGAAGTGGGCAAACTCATCTGCTTGCTGTTTAGGAGAAACGCTTCAACATCCACAAGCCAATAAGCAAGCAAACTCTGTTTCACTGTGCTTGCTTCCCAGCACTGCTGAAAATGAAATAAAGGTTTGGTTTATGGATCTAATAAAAAATTTCATTTCACCACATTTCTCAACCACACTTTTTCCCAAGGTAGACCCAAAATATTTCCCTCCAATTTCTTTTGGTTTAGCCCCCTCACTGAAAAATCAAATAATGCACACTGTTACACAAGCATATGACTAAGAAACAAATACTTTAGAGCTAACTGCTTCTTTGACTGTTCTCATTGTTTTCATAAAATTGTTAACAAAGAAAGAGAACAGATAATTTTAATCCAAGCATTATTCTCCATTATTGCGAGAACGTATTTCCTAAGAACTACTTAAAACACCTAGTGAACTTCACCTAGGTACCAAAACAACCCTGAGAATTAGACAAGGACTGCATATACTTTCCAATTTACATCTGGAGAAGCCAAGATGTGAAGAGGGAATGAGTCATCAGAAAAATTAGGAATGAATCACATTCACATTGGAAAAAGAATGGTACATAGTACTCTAACATTTTGATCTTCTGACAAGAACAGTAGGTAATATTTCCTGGAATTTACCAAAATATTTGCAGAGAAATAAGATACCAACCTGCTGTGTCCTCATCTCTACAAGTGCAAGTTTGTAAAAGTTACTCATAAAAATTGTATTTGTATTTCTGTATCTCTTTCTCATATTAATCTTCTTGTTGTTTATAACATTAATAAGATGAAGAGAAAGTGAGCAGCTCTATTTTTTCTTTGGGAAGGCCCTATAATATGATATAGTACTACTAGGGAAAAATAGGAATTAAACCCCAGCATGACATGCTGTTCTGTTAGCTTACTGGAATATACCCTTCTCACCATGGTAACGTAGCAACACCAACTCAGATGCTCAGATGGTGTACATCAGCATTGCTGCACTGACTGATGCAGAACTGAGACAATTTCTATCTCAAATGGACTTGGGGTCTGGTTAGTCAGATTTAAGCTTTCACAAGTTGACCATGGAAAAGCAAATCACTGTAGTGTTCCTATTCCAGTGATCAATTAATGGACATTTATTCATAAGGCTCAATGGTCTCCAAAGCATCTCCTTTCACACTGCAGATGTTTTCTTTGCCCGATACTGCTGTGGTGTCTGTCACATCAGTGCTGGCATGTGCCCATCCTCACTAGCCACAGTATTCAAGATTCCACAGTTACTCTCTGATTTCACAAAGAGAAATAACTAATAACTTTGTGGTTTCTTTTGCAAAAGCTGTCCTTTTACTGCAAGTCTTAGCACCGAAAATTAACATAATGAGGGAGGTGTTAAACAGTCAAAATAACATAATTGCATAGTCTGATCATCCAAAACAGCAGTGACTGTAGAGTATTAAGTTTCAAGACAAAGACAAGATGTTGAGCCTATTGGTTAAGATGAGTTCAACTCCTAACTCCATCTTTTTCAGCAGGTGAACAGGCTGCCTGGGTTTTGAAAACAACTGGTCACGTTTCAGTTTGTCTTGGAACTGGAAGGAGATGCTGGATGCTCAACACTTTTGGGGAAAAGGACTGGAAGCACAATGGAAATCCTTCTTTCTGCTGCAGGATAGATTTGCCCTGCATGGCAATAGCGTCAAAGGAGGAGAATAAGAGAACAAGTAAATTTCTCCCTTTGTTATTACTCCCCTCTTGAAGACCGATATAGATGAGGGAATATCCTGTAAAGAAGATTATGTATCAGGGAAAATAATGGTCTATTTCTGAAGTCATACTGCGTTCAGAGAATTCTGAGCAGTTGCAAAATACAGCTCTGAGGCTGTCCATACCAGAAAAATCCCTGTCTGACTGTCAGGTGGAGGATTAAAGCTACCTGTGTCAGCAAACACAAATGTTAAGGACTTTTTACATTAGATGGATTCTGATGGTCAAAGCAGCAGGTACTTGTGTAATCGAAGAGACTTGGATCACTAAGATCCATAGGGAGTCCCTTTCCTACTTCTAATTATTTTCATTGCATCACATGGCTGAAAGCTGTGGCTTGCTTTAAAAAAAATAAAGTCTCCACACTGTATTAAGGGAAAAATGACTATCTGCAACACAGCACTATTCAAATGTCAGCTATCAAATGACTAATTCTGATTTTTTTCCATATGAAAAACCGCATTTGCACAATGGAAGGCAACTGATTGCTTTCTTTCAAAACTCTCCACTCTTTAAGAAATACAAAACAAGATCTCACTTGATCTATCAAGCAGTATATTTTATGAGCACCAGTTTTACAGCCCTAAAGTGGAGTCAGGAGAAGACTGGAAAAACTTAGAGACCCGTAAAATGCACACCAGTGGGCTCTCACTGTCAGCAGCTTTCAAACACTGGAATTCAGCTGGATTTGGTGGTGCCACATCAGTAGGGGTGAGGAGGTAGTTCGGCTGTCTGTGGGCAGATTGTTCCTCAGGAAACACCCATGCAAGCAGTTAGGCCTGAGATCTCATTACAGGAATCTTAGATTTGGCTGACCTCTGCCACTGTTAATGAGAAAATTGGGACAATACTGGGAAAGCAAAGATTTTTTTACTTTTAGGATGTTTTGGTCAATGTCCACCTCAAACGGTTCTCACTGGCAGCACAAGATCAGCCCTGCCAGGAGAAGCAAGAGCGTCTCCAGAAAATTGCACAGATGAGTGTGCTGTGAATACAGAGCTGAGCAGAATGCAATGGAGGTGCATGTCTGTTTTCCTCATATTCTGGGTAAAATGAGTAAGGAAGCCAAAATAAACTAGACATGCTGTGCTTAAAAGCTAAAGTGTTTGCAGAAGCACCATGGCCAGATTATGTAACAATAAAAAGTATTCTTCTGTGCTGTGCAAAGAATACGAATCTAGAGCCTCAGAAAATCACACTTCATTGTGAGCGTAAAAAAGAGAGGAGAGAAGCTCCGCACTTTTGAAGAGGAACAAGACTGCGACTGGAATCTTGGGTGTCTGTCTGAAATAAATATAAACTCTCTGGATTACCCTGGCCTTAGGGAAAATACTGACAGACTGTAAAAATAAATGATTGGTGTAACCTCTTCCCTAATTCATTCAGATACTTTTATTTCTGGTATCTATATCCCAGACACACATATACAGATAGCAACCTACTGCCTACAGGGAAGGCAGCAAAACAGGTACAAGCAAGGATGAAATGCTTTCTCTTCTACTTTTTTTTTCCCTTTATGATTTTTTTTTTTGTCTGTTAACATTCCTTTCTCTTTTTATCCATCGCCCAGAATCCCTTCTCTGTTTTGCTGATTCCTGACAGAAGCCGGACTGACCATCAGCATCCAAGCTCTCTTTGTTTTGAAGGAACTCATGTCTGCTTGCTTTTGACTCCAGCGATGGTGCTCTGAAGAATTTCTACTTTGAAACCACTCTGGGGAGTAGACATATCTTTAAAGCAGCCTGGAGCAGCCTGGATGCAGTCTGGGAAGTAATACTGGCACTCCACGTACCTGGCCCTATTTCTGCTTTCAGTACTAACTCAGGTCTGCCTGTATGATGCAATAGTTCAGTGAAGGTGGGTCTCCAGGACCAGCTGCTGTTTCCAACCACCGTATCACCAGGCTGCCCTGGCTGGGAGGACTGCACCTAGTGCTTAGAGCGTCACTGCAGGTTTAGAAACCCAGTCTCAAACAAGGGCACACGTTTTACTAGTGGTGATAGTGCTACTGCCAGGTTGGGGACAGTGGGAAAGCACAGGGAAAGCCTGTGCAGAATGACAGCTGTCATTCTTAAACTGCTGAAGAGAAAAGCGGTTACATCCCACCAGAACCCTGAAGCACCAGCTGAAGAACAACAGCACTACTGGTAAAAGCTGGAATGAGAAACTAGCTCTCAGAATATTTAGTGGAGATTTTGCACTGAAAGACATTGCTGATGAGCCCTACCATCACTTGTCATTGGTCAGGGCCTGAATTCGTGTCCCTTCTCTTACAAGCAGTCCTTTGTGAACACAAGCTGTCAAGGTAGAAGATTGATGTCTCTTAGATTATCTTGTTGCTATCTGTGGCTTTTGCACCAAGTTCTCCTAGCTAAATAACAGCAAGGAAATAAGCTTTCATCAGTGATCAGTCTAAAAAAAATATGCACAAATAGCACATGATCAGACAGTTAGAAAAAAAACACAGAGCTACAGCGTTACCGATATTGGAGTCCCTCTCTGAACGGGTGGCTAGGCAGATGTGTGGGCAGAAGTGCTGTCAGATGTGGGACTATGTGCACTGCCAGTGGGTGGGCAACGGTCGGCTTCATGGACTGCTTACACACAAGGCAGGGTAGTACCTCCTCTATAGTAGCCTACAGGCATACTACTTGGAGTAGTGAAGACATGCTATAAAATGGAGGAGGTCTCATTGACACCATTTACAGATGGGGAAGTCTGTAGCTCATGTTGGTTTCAGAGTAAGTCTTTCTCTCTCCCAGTTCCCACGGGGCCACCCAAACCACTGAAACATTCCTTGGTAGTAACAGCAGTAGTGCAGAGAGAACCGGCTCCAGTTCCACTGGTCTGGACAGTGGAGTGGGATAAAATAACCAGGCTGATTCCAAAATGTAATCTCAGTGTTGAAATACCGCACACATGAACAAAGTGTTCACACCAGGTTTATTAGGGCACTGAGGGATCTGCCAGACAGGATGAGTCGAACATGCCTGAAGTGTTAACAGGTAGCTTTTCAAAATTACATCCTCCTTCTTAAGGAAATTAACGGATTAAAAATTAAAACAGTCTTTCTCTTCTTTGTATAAGGAACTGTCCTGGCTGGGAAACATTGGGAAACCTGGCTGGACAACAAGTTAGCCATAGAGCAACAAAACCTGAAGCTATCACCAAAATATTCAAAACCTAGAGGCAGTTCTACATAATGACCCTTTTGCAACCCAGTTCACCACACCTCATCTCAGTCTACCATTTCACACTGTCCTCAATATTCAGCAGACCTACCTTCTACACCACTGGGCTGTGCCTTGTTCCTAAACTGCCTATGCAGCAGGGAAGACAGCACTTCTGTTACTCCAGGCAAATAAACAATAATGATGAAGTGACAGAGAACTGAAAGAGAGTCCTCAAAGAAAAAAGCTGCAACGAGGCAACTTGTTTAGATATGAGAAAACCAAAAGAACACAGCTTCTTAAAGGTGCGTGAAATCAATAATGTCCAAATTCTAAGGAATAAAGAGCCACAATAGTGAACACAATATACTATATGGCCCACAGGCTCCAGGTTGCTGTGAGAGGTGTGGTAAATCCAGCTGTGGCACAAGGCCCACGCCAGTCCCAGCTGTGATCTACACATCTGGCGTGGGGAAGCGTAGGTGCTAGTCCAGCAGTTCCTATCCGACTGAGCCATCACTGAGAGGGCACTACCAGAAAGCACAAAGAGAGAAAGCTGGGGTTTCTGGAGAGCAGGACGGCCGTGGCCACCTCATGTGCCAGCTGTTGTAGTTGTCCCCTCCTTTGCCAGGTTTAGGCAAGTGGCTGTCCCCTAGATTTGACAATGTGGTCCATGGACTAAGGCAGAGATAGACCTTCTGAAGGAAAAAGGGGAAGGTGTGAGACAAGGCCTTCTGCAACCTTTCTGCAACCAGTTTGGATGGCTGCATATCACTCTTGTCACCTGTGTTTCTGAAAGATGGCTTCAAACTGAAAAGGGAGAAAGGGAAGGCTGAAAAGGACAGCGAGGGTATTGAGAACCTCACTCGTGGGAGGAGGTTAGATAGATGATCTAGGCTTGTTCAGCCAGGGCTGAGGGGATGAAGAGTGCCATCTGCAAATAAGTTGAGGAAGAAGCTCAGCACCAAGAGTTTGGTAACTGTTGAGACTGAAAAGCAATGTTGTCACAAGTGAGATATCAGCGGCCCATAAAGAACTTCAGCTGAAACTCATAAGTTTCCAAGCCATTAGAATGATCATGCCCAGGGGCAGTTTTGCAAAGGGGGAATCAGGTATGGACAGGGATGAGACCAAGCCATCTGAGTGTTTTTAAGGTAGAGTTCAATAAACGAATAATAGTAATTATTATATGAGGTAATGTCTGCAGGGATGGGGAATTTAATGATTGAGGTGGTCCCTTCCATCCTACGTTACTATGCACCCGCAGCCAACATTATTCTGTACCCACAGTGCACAGAAAAAGGAGGGGCTCCCACTACTTCTAGTACAAGTGCTTTAATAAGAACAAACCAGTCAAAATCACGAAGGCTGTGAAAACAGCTAGCATGAGTAAGAGGTAATTTCACAAACACAGCAGCACCTGTATAAGATCGATGCAAGACAGGAATCCAATCCAGATGTAAAAGCAACTATCAGCAGAGGGTATTGATTTACAGGAAGAGGGAGCTTTCCGCATAGCAGTGGTGTGAACTTACTACAGCTGCAATTTGATAAGTAATCTCAAAAGCAAAGCTGTACAAAACGCATTTGCGAATGCACCTTTTAATATAGAGCCATGCGAGTACGAGAGCAGGAGGGTTGTAAAGACATCACTCACTTCTAGCGATGTTAGAGGCAGCACATGAAAAAGCACCAGATGCTCAACGAGCATAACAATGATGCTGAGCACAATTCTCACTAATCCAGGATTCACTTGGTGAAAGGAAGATGTATTACCTTTATTGGAAGAATCTGAATTGTTTGCACAGGCAAATGAGAAAAACAGATCAGTGTGGATGGATAGAAATTATTTTCCTATAGAGTGAAGGTCTAACCAAAGGGGACAGAGTTACAAACAACAATCATGAAATTACAGATTAGCAAGAGTGGCAAAGCCTGCTGAAGCCAAAAAGGATTAGTAAAACTGCATAAACCAGTGAAGAAAAGTCCATCATAACAAAAAAGCCCTCAAAACTCTCTGAAGGTTTTTTTTCTATTTCACTACTTTTATTTAGCATTCTGACATACACTGCCTGTAATGTGCTGCTGCAGTTCCGATCCTCAGACAGTCTCGAAATCAGCCATGTCATGGAATGAGATTATGTTTTCACTAAACCCAAGAACTTAAAATCTGCAAATGTCTTGAGGGAGACCACATGCCACTGCCCTGGAAGTGAAGTCCTCTCCAGGGAGACGCTTTTCTCTTTCAATGTGCTGAAGCCAGGGGCATTTTCTTTAGCACCGTCCCCTTGAGTTTCTCTGCCTCCTTTGACCTGGACAAAAGCCGAATTCTAGTTTCCTCCCTGTGCTAAGACAACTTGCATGGTTTTGCTGTAGTTGTGTTTCTGTTTTTTCTTTGCTGAACTTTTGGCTGACTGATGGTTGTTTTGCTTTGGCAGATAGGAGTGAAGATCTGGTTCAAGCCTCCCAGTTCTGACAGATTATCTCTGAGGAAACTTCTGGAGTTGGAAGCTTTAAATAGGTTCCCTTGAAAGAAATAACCTGTGACTTCCATCTGGATTTGCAGAAGAGAGAACATTAAACTGCAACCCTTAACACTGATCTTGGGGCAAATGAGTACTTTTTCTAAGGCCAGTGTGACAGTTCAGACTCTTGCACATACATGTATCAGTAAATACCTGGAATAAGAAACACATCTCCACATACAGAAACTGAAGAAACAAGCAAAAGTAATACAAGCTAAGGCTACTGCATTGTTCATTGCACATCCACGTTTGTTTTAATGATCATCATATGATTTCAGAAACACTTATTATGCAAACTAATATCATATTCTGTAAGCTAAGGAACTGTGTTGCAAAGAAATTATGAGATGTCGATCTGTGACTAGGAGAGATCACATGGCGAGCATCCAGTGTTTGCTAGCACATATCTTATGAGGAATAAGGCAGAGTGTATACCATGGCAGCATCATAATATATAGTCATGCTTCCTCATGGCATGTGTTTTGTAAAACTGTATTGCTTTAACAGAAAGAGCAGCCTTTACTAGTGTAATTGATCAGCCATGGTTCAGGCATGAACATGAGGACAGCAGGTGAGGATATGGCAGTCTGGAGAAGTTCCTACTGACTGGAAAAGGGGAAATATAACCCCCATTTTTAAGAAAGGAAAAAAGGAATACCTGGGGAACTACAGACCAGTCAGTCTCACCTCTGTGCCTGGCAAGATTATGGAGCAGATCCTCCTGGAGATTCTGCTGAAGCACATGGAAAATAAGGAGGTGATTGGTGACAGCCAACATGGCTTCACCAAGGGCAAATCATGCCTGACAAATTTAGTGGCCTTCTATGACGGGGCTACAGCATTGGTGGATAGCGGAACTGACATAATCTACCTGGACCTGTGCAAAGCATTCGACACTGTCCCACGTGATATTCTTGTCTCTAAATTGGGGAGACATGGATTTGTCAGCTGAACCACGTGGTGGATGGTTGTGGTCAATGGCTCAATGTCCAAGTGGAGACCAGTGACAAGTGGCGTTCCTCAAGGGTCAGTACTGGGACCGGTGTTGTTTAACACCTTTGTGGGAGACATGACAATGGGATTGAGTGCACCCTCTGCAAGTTTGACAACGACACCAAGCTGTGTGGTACGGTCGACATGCTGGAGGGAAGGGATGCCATCCAGAGGGACCTTGAGAGGCTTGAGATGTGGGCCTGTACAAACCTCATGAAGTTCAACAAGGCTGAATGCAAGGTCCTGCATGTTGGTAAGGGCAATCCCAAGCACAAATACAGGCTGGACAGAGAACGGATTGAGAGCAGCCTTGAAGAGAAGGACTTGGGGGTTTTGGTAGATGAGAAGCTCAACATGATTCGGCAGTGTGCACTTGCAGCCCAGAAAGCCAGCCATGTCCTGGGCTGCATCAAAAGAAGCATGAGCAGCAGGTCAAGGGAGGTGATTCTGCTCCTCTACTCTGCTCTTGTGAGATCCCACCTGGAATACTGCATCCAGCTCTGGAGTCCTCAGCACAAGAAGGATGTGGACCTTTTGGAGTGGGTCCAGAGGGCCATGAAGATGGCCAAAGGGCTGGAGCACCTCCAATACAAGGACCGGCTGAGAGAGTTGGGTTTGTTTAACCTAGTGAAGAGAGGGCTCTGGGGAGACCTTCTAGCAGCCTTCCAGTAATTCAAGGGGGCCTACAGGAGAGATGAGGAGGGACTCTCCATCAAGGAGTGTAGTGACAGGACAAGGGGTAATGGCTTTAAGCTGAATAAGGGTAGATTTAGATCAGATATTAGGATAAGGTTTTTTAATGTGAGGGTGGTGAGGCACTGGAACAGGTTGCCCAGAGAAGCTGTGGATGCCCCAACCCTGGAGGTGTTCAAGGCCAGGCTGGATGAGGCTTTGAGCAACCTGGGCTAGTGGGAGGTGTCCCTGCCCATGGCAGGAGGGTTGGAACTAACGATCTTTATGGTCCCTTCCAACCCAAACAATTCTATGGTTCTATGACAGCAGGTTCTTCACTGCACAGCCTGTAGATATGTTCACAGCCACAAACTGATGTAATGGGTTTACCATCTACAGGGGAAAAAAGAGGAGGAGCAGCATGCCTAAGCCTTCACTTCATGGATAGCTCCAGTGAGAAAATGCAGTCTATGGCCTGCCTACACGGATGTGATTTTCCTCTTGGCCTAATAACATTACTACAGTGAGGATCTTGATTGGGCTGGTCATGTGAGCAGCCCAGTAAGGACTATCACTTAGCAGCTTCTTCTCAAAGGCACACTATTGTTGTGCAGGTAAAGGACACCACTAGCCACCAGTGTCAGCACACCAATTTCTTTTCTGGGTCTTCCAACAGTCAGACCTCTTCCTCCTAGTAGCAGCTGCAGCCTCCTGTGCTGAGTCTCTCAGGCTATGCCACTCTGTCTGAAAAAGAGAAAGATTTTCGTTTCCTGGATCACCTGTTCCTGAATGCAATCTCTGAACTCTCTGATAGAGCTCACCCAATATCAGGAGAGGAGCAAGAGCTGAGCACTCATTCTGTGACATCTTGGAAGGGACAGGATGTGTATGGAGAATACCTTAAGCTAGTCCCTCAGGCTAAGAGGTCTTGGTCTGAGGCATGGGGCACTTAGGGGAAGAAAGGAAGCATTTGAATCCCTAGTGAATGCCAGTGCCATCTTCCTCCTTCATTCAGAGAAAAGAGTCTTGCCTTGCTTTAGGCTTGCATGTTATGATCTCCCATAGCACAAACTGTATTCCAGATCCCAGTGGCAGAGGGTAAGCTATCATTCTGAGCTACTGAGAACTGCCAGTCCTGGGTGCATGTGAATTTCTCTTTCAGATACTTTCCATCTTCAAAATTGTTAAAGTGGTTTAGGAACATGCACGGAACAGCAACCCACACTAACTTGTGGGATGCATCTATGCACTTTTTATTGCAGATGTGTAGCTTGAACTTCAAGATGCTGAGTGTCTACAGCTGTCAATGACTTCAGTAAAAATTCAGTTGTCTAACTTGAAAACTCAGGGCCATGTAGTCTGTCTTTTAAGTCTTCAATGAGGGATCACAAAAAGAGCACAGACTTTGTACAACAGGGCCCTTGTAATTTAAATTACCACAACAATAATGTAAGAGATTCTTTTACTCCATTTTGAATCCTGACTTTAAATATGCTCTTTACTGAAAAAAATAGTCTTTCTTAGCAATGCCCATTTTTAAATTCACTTGGCTTGCCTAATGAATTGCTGGAGAACTCGGAATTTAAAACCTGAATACTGTTTGATCACACCTGAATTGAATGGCTCCTTCATCTTCCCCAGAAGCTCTATTTCAACAACTTTTTCACTTATAAGGCACTATTTACTTAAGAAATTGTTACAGGAAAAACATTTTCCTGTAGTACTAGGACTCCCTCTAGTGTCATTTCAACCAGGCTCTTTGGGGATATGTATGGATCACTGCAGGTTTGTGCTTTCGATGAAGACTACAGAGCATAAAACTGTAACTTCTTATTTGTATCTGAGCTGTCTTTTTAGCTTTGGTCCACTACGCTGCCCCTCCACTCAGGAAATCCAAGTTGAATATTTGCCATGTGATACAGTGTTAAATTAAAACGAAGATGTCAAATTAAAATGTCATTTTAATACAACAGGTGTTGGATTAATACTGCTTTATCTAAAGACTATCAATTTATTCTGTTTAGCTGGAGATCTTTACATTATTAGCACAGGACATCTCCCAACTGCTTGCAGCCAGTGTTCAATCTTTCCTATCAGAATTACCCAGACGTGTCTTCTGAGTGTTTGTTACTTATCCACAACAGTAATTTCAGCATAACTTAGCCAAAACTAAAGAAATCTGATAGAAGTTGTTTCAAGACATGTGGAGAGTTTTGGGT
Source organism: Pterocles gutturalis (assembly GCF_000699245.1). Lineage (NCBI taxonomy): Eukaryota > Metazoa > Chordata > Aves > Pterocliformes > Pteroclidae > Pterocles > Pterocles gutturalis. Next base: position 28,895 of record NW_010121496.1, read on the forward strand.
TTTTTCAGTCGGTTGAAAGCCTATGGGAACCCCAAGGAAGTCTTAGCTGCAGCAGCAATTTGCAGAGTATTTTTGGTTAAAAATTGAATAGAAAGTGATCTCTAAAGTGGTTTCAGGTACCACATGAAAATCCTTTATTCTCAGTGGAACCCTTCTCCAACCAAATCCAATAAAAAGAAACTGACGTGTAACGTATTATAGCAGTCAGTAACACCATGCATTCTGCTTTAACTAATAGTCTGGTAGGCTGCCAGATGCAAACAAGCAGATCTCAATCATTAATAGGAAAGGATCTGTCAAATAGCTGAACATTTTTCACATTTGCACAGAAGTAGTCAGCACTAAGGTCGATTTCTGGATATGCAACTGGCATACAGGAACAGGGGAGGAAGAAAGAACACAAGCAAGAACATTTTATATACTGGATTTCTGCCTGTCTGAGTGCATGACCACTATTTTTTGTTTAGGAAACAAGTCCTGTCATGCTTTCAAGGCATAAGAAATCCTTGAGTAATAAAAGCCAAAGATGACAAAATAATACAATAAATAAAAAGTAATAAAAGCTTAACAGTTCTAAGCTGAAAGAGGGTAGATTTACATTAGATGTTAGGAAGAAATTTTTCAGTGTGAGCGTGGTGAGGCACTAGGACAGGTTGCCCAGAGGAGTTGTGGATGCCCCATCCCTGGAGGTGTTCAAGGCCAGGCTGGATGAGGCTTTGAGCAACCTGGTCTAGTGGAGGGGGTCCCTGCCCTTAGCAGTGGAGTTGGAACTAGATGATCTTTAAGGTCCCTTCCAGCCCAAACCATTGTATGATTCTATGATGCTATGATAAAAAAACTCCAACTCCTTCCCCCAGGGAACTGCAGAAACAAATAAAAATCAGATTTACATTTCTTAAGAAACCTAAGTCCTACCTGCTGAAGGCTAGTGGCACTCAGGGTTGGAAACTCCTGAATGACTTAAGAAAATGTGGCTTAAAGCTATAGGTCATTTGGGCCTTTCACAAGATGTGGCCTTTCTCTTCTCAGAAGTTTCTTAATGTTTGTTCTAAATGACCATGGAGATTTCAGTCTGAATCTCAGCATCACAGAGTGGTTGAGGTGGTAAGGCACATCTGGAGACTGTGCAGTCCAACCCCTCTGCTCAAAGTAGAGTCACCGACAGCACCGACAGCTCAGGTCTGTGTCCTGTCAAGTAAGGACAGAGACCCCACAGTCTGTCTGGGCAAGCTGTTCCAGTGCTTGACCACCCTCAGTGTGATGAAGATTTTTGTGTTTAAATTAAACTTCCCATATTTCAGTTTGTGCCCATTAGCTCTTGCTCTTTCACTGGATACCTCCAAGAACTCATGCTCCCTCTTCTTCACATGCTCCCATCGCCTGTTCATAGATACCGATGAGATCCCACTGAGCCTTCTCTTCTGCAGGCTGAACAATCCCAGCTCTGTCAATCCCTTCTTGTGTGTCAGAGTGGATTGCTTTCTTTGGAGAAGAGGTAATTTTGAAATGAGCATTAAAAAATGACTGTTTAAGGAAAATGTTCATTGACTGCTGAGTTACTCACTAGAGCTACACATAACACACTAATTGACTGGTTACATTTTTCTGACTGTTTCAGTGCAGCTACAACATGGAATAGATTTTGAGTTTCACATACCCTAAAATAAATGCTTCATATTCCCAAATTTCATCCTATACTATGAATCGTGGGATATCTTTTTTAAAAAGTCTCATTCCTTTTCACAAAAGTTTGGTAACTTGGTAAGCTCTGTAACCAGTGGGATACCTTCAAGCGCATCTCTGATTTGTTTTCCCCTCCTCTGACCTCAGACCACCAGCTAGCGATCTGATCCAGCACGGAACTGTGCCTGCTTGCACAGCGTCCTGTGTGTGGCCTCTCCAGCCCCGCATGAGGGGCATTTAGCCCCCAAACACCTCGTATGTACCTCCTGCGTCATCCAAGCATCCCACTGCGCTATTTTTTTCCTAATGTGGTTTTGAATATTGCTTCCCAAGGCCCACAGTGCCAGTTATGCTGTCCCTTTTGAGGTGTATCCAAGGACCCTCATGGCAAACCCCTCTGCACAGGGTTAGGGAAGCCAAACACTCCAAGGTAGTGATACATTAAGTCAGATCTGTGCAACACATGAATAGTGCAAAGGCAATTTTTTTCCCCAGGCTTCCCCATCACAGCACTGAGTTCAACTGCTGCACACTTGGAGGTCTGCTTTTTGCTTTTCCAGCCTCAGTCACGCTATCGACAGTTATTCCATGTTAAATCCTCTTTTTTGCCCTTCTTGTTTACATCTTAGACAAACACTTTTTTTACAGTTGCTTGTCCAGGTTTTCACAAATCTTCTTTGAGTGCCAGTCTGAGGAGAATCAAGCTTATTAGGCCTCTGCCTTTGCGATCTTTAATAAAGCTGCTAAGTGATATCTGAGTGAAGATCACTCCCCTTGATTTCCGTCTGGACATGGATCTCCCCTCCTGCCATGTACGTTATTCTACAACTGTAAAGACAGCAAAACTTGCCAAAAATTGCTATGGCAAATGTAGACTAAATGATGACTGCAAACCTCAGAGGAAGAGAAGAACCAGACGGCTGACCCAGAGAAGAGATTCGTTTTTCTTTCTGCAGTTCTGGAATATTATCTTGGTTACTTACTCTGCTTGCTTAGTGTCAGATTTCAGGTCACAAATTCCAGTCCTATGTGTAAGGGAGTAACAAGTTAAAAAAATAACCGACCTGTTGAGACACATTGCAATGCACCGTGCCAGCTGATAACATCAGACTGCAAAGCCGCTCCTGGCATGTCTGCATATTTGAACTAAGTGCGGCAAGTGGCTTATACACGAGTGGTTCGAGTGTGCTCTTTAAAAGATTTTCTGAACTGAAACCTTGTGCTTTCAAGCACAGGACACCAATGAGGATGTGTGAAATTCAGAACTTTGTCTTATGTAGGTCCTGTACTGGTTAAAATAATCTCAGTTTCTGTTCCAAATTCTTTGTCTACCCATTACCTATTTCTTCTATAAAGAAGTATTTCTTTATGCACAGTATGCAAATACTATGAGGCTGCTCCAGGAGCCAGGAGGAGAGGCTTTGGGGGCCCCTCCGAGCAGCCTCCTCTTGCTGATGGGCAGCCAGCGATGGGGTGTACAGCGGGTGAGCGCCGGC
>NW_010121497.1:0-299 GCF_000699245.1 Pterocles gutturalis
CGGGCCTGGACATTATCCGCATCCGCAAGCCCTTCCACACGGACAACCCCAGCATCCAGGGCCAGTGGCACCCTCTCACCAACAAACCCTCTGCCCTCACTGTCCAGGGCCCGCGCCTGCAGCCTCAATAAAGCCTCCACCCCATGCTTCCGCATCCATCTCTCCGGCCTGCAGAGACACCACCACACCATGTCCAGACAGAGCCGTGTTTATTGCCAGGGGGCACGTGGGGCTGTGCATGGGGGGTGCCACACACAGAGGGCGACGTCCCTTCTTGGCGGGGGATCTGTGTGTGTGCT
>NW_010121497.1:341-680 GCF_000699245.1 Pterocles gutturalis
CAGGATGGGAGAGCCCAGGCGTCTGGCTCTTGCCTTTTTTGCACTAAGCCTCACTCTTCTTGGGGCAGCAGGGCCTGGACTCCAGCCCATTAGGGACCCCAGGAGCTGCCAGCCCTTCCTGCCATCCATGCAGGGCTGAGCTCCAGGCAATGTCCTGATCCTGGAGGTGCCAGCAAGGGATGCAGAAGGAAAGACACACACTCCAGCAAGTCTGTCCCTCCCTGGCTTCTCCAGTGTCACTGGCCTGCCCTTAGGGTGCGAGATGCTTTTGTCACCCCAGTACCTTGCGTTCCCCTAGGAGGTGGCAGGAGCAGAGGTAGTTGGTTGGGACAGTGGCTA
>NW_010121497.1:736-974 GCF_000699245.1 Pterocles gutturalis
CTCCTCACTGTGTGAGGATGTTTCCCCTCCCACGTTGTCCCATAAGAGACAGGGCTGTGCCTAAACCCCAGGTCTCCAACTGCATCACGCTGGAGGGCAGAAACAGGTAATGCCTGGGTCTGTGGATGCTGGGGAGCCGTGGGTGCTATGCAGGTCCCTTGCCATGCTGTAGGGCACACTGGTGGCTGCTGGTCCCGCTGTCAGTGCATCTTGCTGCCCGCTGCCACATCTTCCCCTG
>NW_010121498.1:0-16579 GCF_000699245.1 Pterocles gutturalis
TCCTCTGGGGCTTCAGGGCTACGGGGCTCTGTCACTCCCTGTAGTTTGGGTACATTTATACAGAAAGCATACATACATATAAGTATTCTAGAAATAACTGTCTTAAATACTGTTACTGATTTTTAGAAAGGAGGACATAGAATCATAGAATCACAGAATGGTTTGGGTTGGAAAGGACCTCAAAGATCATCGAGTTCCAACCCCCCTGCCGGGGGCAGGGACACCCTCCACTAGACCAGGTTGCTCAAAGCCTCATCCAACCTGGCCTTGAACACCTCCAGGGATGGGGCATCCACAGCTTCCCTGGGCAACCTGTTCCAGTGCCTCACCACCCTCACAGTGAAAAATTTCTTCCTAATGTCTAGCCTAAATCTACCCTCTTTCAGCTTATACCCATTACCCCTTGTCCTCTCACTACACTCTCTGATAAAGAGTGTTTCTCCATCTCTCCTGTAGCCCCCTTCAGGTACTGGAAGGCTGCTATTAAGTCTTCTTGGAGCCTTCTTTTCTCCAGGCTGAACAACCCCAGCTCTCTCAGCCTGTCCTCATAGGGGAGGTGCTCCAGCCCTCTGACCAATTTCGTGTCTCTCCTCTGGACTCACTCCAACAGGTCCAGGTCTTTTTTATGTTGGGAGCCCCACATCAGAACACAGTACTCCAGGTGGGGTCTCACAAGAGCAGAGCAGAGGGGGAGAATCACCTCCTTTGACCTGCTGCTAACATGGTTGGCAGTTAGCACTGAGGATGTAGAACAGGGAGGCTGAGTTCCAAGCGATGCAAAAAACCTTTAGGGAAAACGGGTTCATTTTGTTGTGATCTATGTTGGTATCGAGAATTGGGCCTCCTTGTCATGCATCAGTTTACAAGGTAGGAGGGAAGTAAGGGGTACTTTTGTTCTCCCCTATGTGCCAGCTCCTGTTCTTGTGTCTGGTTTGCACCTAGTTGGGTAACGTCTGCAGGCTGCTTACTTAGTGCAGCTGGAGGAGTCTGCTATTTCTCCTTTGTGTCTCAAAACTCAAAACCATGTCGTGTGTTATTTCTTAACAATGGTAGACCCACATAGGGATTAGAAAAATGGAAGTAAAAGTTTGTTCTTTTTTTCTTTCTGTTGTGACTGACCCTCTCCTGGAAAGGAGAGATGTCAGCTGTTTGAACCAAGTCTTTAATCTGTAATAAATACATGAACAAAACAAAAAGAACCTAAAATTAAACAGAAGAACTGAAATCTTATGGGAATATTGCTCAGAAATTGCAAGACCAAGATTTGTATATTTCTGAAAAGATCAGTACCTTTCACATTATTAACTAACTTTAAAAAAATTGTTTTGCACAGCATATTGAGTGAGAGTGTAATAATTCTTAGCAAGCCACAGACTCACAGGAGGATCAAGGTCAGAAGGGACCTCTGGATATCACCCAGTTGAAAACATCTGCTCAAAGAAGGATCGGCAAGATCAGGTTTCTCAGGGCTTTGGATATTTCCACATATGGAGGCTTCACAACTGCTCTGGGCAACCTGTTGCACTGTTTGATCACTTTCACACTTGAAAAAAAAAAAAGCTTCAGTGGAATTTTCTGTATTTCAGCTTGTGCTCAATGCCTTTTGTCCAGCTACTGGGCACCATTGAGAAGAAAGCCTGGCTCCATCTTCTTTACCTGCCCCACCCCTGCCATGATACTTATACACATGGATCGGATTCCCCTGAGTCTTCCTTTTTCCGGGCCAAACAGTCCCAACTCTCTCAGCCTCTCCTCACATGTCACATACTCCAAGCTCTTAATCAACTTTTGCAGCTCTTTGTTGAACCCACTCCAGACTGTCCACATGTCTCTGGGAAGCCCAGAACTGGTCCTAGCACTCCAGGTGTTTCTCAGTAGCCCCTTGAGCTGCTGGAAACCCTCCGCCTAATGCAGACCAGCAGGTACCACTTGCTGCAGATTTCCAGTTGAGTTAACAGTAGACATACACTAGCACTGAAAGCTTCACAATGAACTTTGGTAATCACCTCTTAAATGCTATATACTAATGCCTTGCTTTGCACAAAATCACAAATAGAAAGTAAATTTTAGTGGAAAGGAGAAAGAAAGCTTCAACAATCTTAACAGAATCCACACTGACCATTAGGTCAGTGATGCTTACGTATCTCTTAGTGAATTATTGTATTTTCTAACCTAACTAGAGACAGTGCAGCTCATCCAGGTTTGAAAGGGGATGGAGGGGACTGCACACCACCTACCATGACCTGCACCTAGTCTCACTTGCACCTGGACTTCACACTGGGAGCTGAAGAAGTTTTCACAGTAGGTCTAATTTTCTTCTTTTATTGCTACTTTGATAACTGGCATAGGAAAGGGTATTAAACAGGTGTCCTTCTCACTCTGTCTATGTGTGATGTGTAGGCTCTTCTCCAGTCTTCAAACCTCACTAGCAGTGAGAATGGACTTCTCATCCTTCACTCCAAAGGGAAAAAAGTGTAACCCAATCTCCCCATGAGCTTTTTAAAAAAAATTATCACAAATATTAATAAGGAAACATTCAAAAGACACAGATGAATTACATGGTGGACAGTTGGTTTGCTCTTCTATCCACAAGGAGCCATTTCTTCCCACACCTGGCAAAACCTGTTTCTTAGCACCTCTGGTCCAAACTGATCATCACTTGGTGGAAACAGTGTTGAGAGCTATGCTCTTTTTTAAACAGATCCCACTGAAGTCCTGGTGTAGTTAGGTTTCAGATTTCCAGGTTTCAGATTTCTGGATCAACAATGCATTTACACAACACCAAAAAATGCTTTCAAGACATAAAGGTACAAAGCAATGATCTGAAGCTATTTTTTTTTTCTTTTCTTCTTTCTAAATTAAAATTTTACAGTTAGGGCTCCAGTATTTTTTTTCTTTAACAGGTAACACCTGATATATATGCTATCCACTTAGATGTCAGTAAGTCTAATTTATAGTCTATAATATTTAATAGTGTCCAATAGTAGCAGCACTCTGATGAACATAAAGCAAAAATGAAGAGGAAATTAATCTCACTTGTGACATTTTAGCTCTCATAGTTTTATTAACAACAAGCTGTAATAAGTACAATACAGCTCCAAAAGATATTGGAAAATTTAGACAATTATTCCTTTTTTTCCCAGAAGCACTCCCTCTTCACTTTCAAACTACAGGCTGGGTACTATTTTAATGAGATTTCTGGTTGGGGGCTATTCTGGAAAGAAAAACAAATGAGAACAGTTCATTTAGTAAAACAGCAATTAATGTTGAGGGGATTATATTTGCCTTTTGGGTTTTTAAAGGTTTTGAAAGCTAATCTAAAAATTTGTTTTCTTAAGATAACATTCTTTAAAAACAACACCCTATCCTTTTATGTTTAATAAGCAATTTAAGGTAAATTACACAATAATACTATAAAGCTCAGAATACCCAATACATCTCTTAGAACTATGTAAATAATGCATGATTATATGATCACTTTTTAATGGCAATTCCCCATCTTACAGCAGTATATTAAAGCCGCAGTAGAATTTTTCCTCTCACACACATACATGTGAATACTATTTAGTTTTGCTGCTAGACATTTATTAAAATTCTTTTGTATCTGTAAGCATTTCCAAATTAGCCACTTCCTATTAACTTGAGATAATTTAAAACAAGTAACTTGCCATACCTAGTAAAATCCAATGGCGATGATATAATGTGGTTTCATCACTGCTTTTCATTTTACATTCTTTTGATTTAGATCATCTCTACTGAATTCTAGTTGATGGACATTTAATGCACTTGCATTAATTATCCTCTCACGACCAGCTTTATCATCTAGCACTTGCAAAAACTACCGAAACTTCTTTGCTGATATGACGGGACTTGTAGTAATTTACCAAGGCAAACAATTTTAAAAACAGAAAAGAGCCTCAGTGCTATTATTTTCCTGGAAGATAAATAACATTTCAGCATGGAGGGGGGTAAATATCAGGGTGGAACTGAGGTGGAAATCCCAAGGTTTAGTTCTTAGGTCGTGTAGCCTTTAGGTAATCCTTGCCTTTGAGAGAAAAAGAAAGAAAATACAAACTTGTGATGCAGATGTTTCAGTATTGTAAAAATCTGACAGTTAATTACTGAATTTTTGATATGATCTCATAGATGGTGTTGCTGACTGCTTGAAAAGCATTTTAAAAACAATTCTTATTGATGTTATGAGATTTATAGAAGTTAAACCAGTAGGATGGAAACATAAACATTCAGGTTTTTGCAGCCTTTTTCATTTTAGCTTTTAACAGAACTTAATGAACTAGGTTTCAGAACACACCCTCGAAGTATGTAATACCAGTAAAAATAGTTCTTGGACTGACTGTACTGAAAAATAACCCAGTTGTGAAAGAGACCAAATCATGAGCACTACAGCGGAAGAGATGTCCATGCTAACCATGTATGTGCCAGAGAGCCTTTGCAGCATCAGGATACACTTTTGTCTGCTATTAACGTACCAGAGCTCTTGGCAACCCTAAGTGTGCTTGCCCCAAAGTGAGAGGAGACCACAAATTACAGTTTCAGATCAAAGGAAATGTCTATTTTCTGTTGATGACTCAACACATCAGCATGATTTATAAGGCCTGGCTACAGCAGAATGGAGAAAATAAGAAGGGCTGTTTGCTTTGTACAAAGACACTTAGCCTAGAAATCTGAAAAGAAAAAAAAAGGTGTTTGCATTTCTGATAAGGCTGTAAACCTCACCTACTGACCGGCTTTTTCCTGACCTCCTCATCTCTTCCCCCCCTCCCCTGAGCAATGTAAATGGCTATCACATTGCTCTGTCATAACCTGGGAAAGTTTTAACCCTGTGAAATTTAGAAAGCTATCCACTCCCCCGAAAATGTAGAAACTTATGAACAACTTATCTGTAGTTCTTATTTTCTAGATTCTACAGACATGCTTTTTTTGTAAACATGTATGAGAAAGGGGTAGTTTCGGTTTAAAAGACACATTTTTTAAAAAAAGGTAAATGCTTTTCAGGTTGGAGATTTTCTAGACCACGTGCAAAGTGCAACCTGAATATCACCTGAGCCACCCTGAAACAACTTCCCTGAAATCATCCAGGACACCTGGTACTGTGAAATATACAGTCCCTCCTCCTGTACCCCACCTTTCCAGGACACAAGTGCTTCTTTTATTCAAATCTTAAAGAGGAACTCCCTTATATTGAATTGATGCAGTCTCAGAAGTGGGCAAGGATTCTTCCTATGCTTGGTAGCTTAATCAGGTGGAACTTCTATCATGAATTTGTATCAGCTGCAGAGTACCCTGGAGCTCCAGGGCGTCCTGGAGGTGGTGGGTAAATAAAAGGCTTTCAATGTCTTGCCATTCTGTATTCCTGTAACCTTTATACTGTGTGGATGAGAAACCAAGTTGCCTGATATATATTTCATGGGGAAATGGTCACTCAGCTAATAGTTTCTCTACAGAAATCACAGAGGCTGCTGCCATTGCATCCCTGCACTTTTCCTGCAACTGGAGGAGGTGAAAATGCCAAGCACAGACTGCACTTCAGTCCATACTTACATGGACAGAAGTGTAAAAATTTGTCCTCTTTGTCACTTACGGGTTGTAAATAACATGTTGTTTGCTTTGACTGCACAGCACATGTATGCTTAATTGCCTGTCTATGCAATGGCCAAAAAAACCAATCTGAAATTGGATGTTTCCAGTTCACTTCCTATTCTGTAATTTCTCTGTTAAAACCTGGGAAGGGTTCTGTTGTCTGGGAAGGACTTTTCCAATCGTGTAACCTCCTTCCAAGAAAAATTAAAGCTTCAGGCAGCTGATTAACAGTGATTCTAAAGCTAATCTACTAAAAAGGCAGAGTGGAAGCGGGGGGAGGAGGAATAAAACAGTGCAGGATGATTCACTAAAACTATTTCCATGCTTTAGGTTTGTAGTGCCAGAACTAAAATAACAGTGGTCAAAGATACTCAGACAGAATGTTTATTCTGAGTTACTTGTGTCTGGTAGGTTCCAGCTTAAAGTAGTTTTGGGGAATTGCAGAATGAAGCGTTTATATATCCCTGCATCCATAGCCCTCCCAAAAGTGTGAAACTGGGCTATTTGGTACAGAAAAAAAAATGGTCAGCTCTTACTATATTTTTTCAGCTGGACATTACATATGCTTGTGGAATGCATCTGCACAAATACCGTACTTCTTTTACATTCGGGAAGTGATATTTCAGAACAAGCTCTTTTAAAACAATACTCAATTTTCTGTGGTTTGGGGAGAAGCCAACACAAAATTTAGATTTCTTCCTTTTTCATATACGAACTCTGTAATAAACAAAACTAACTCCATAAAGCAGATTTACAGTGCTGCCATTGTGTGGGGTTCAGCACAACGACAAAATATTACATTGCGCAAAATTAATGCTGCTGAAAATATATGTTGCCAGCAGCTTGGACAATTACAAGAAAAGACAGTTAGTAATTAATTCCTTTTTACTAGGAATTCGAATCTCAGGACTGAATGTTGCCCATTATTGTAGTTCAAAGGCAACTATCTCAAGAATTGTTCTTTTAATGTTTGCTGGATGGTCTTAGTTGTTCTTTTCTTGTAGGCACACAATTGTTGTCTTGATCTTTGTGATAAAAAAAGCTACACTGGAGCTTTGTAGTGAATCCAGTTGGCTTGGTAATGTGCCTGTAGTCCAAATTCCAAAGTGGGAAAACAAAAGCTTAGAAAATATAAGGCTGAGAGCTGTTTATTCAGGGCTGTGGGAATCTAACACGGACCTACGAAACCAATGAGGTCTCTCCATTACATCCACATTCATAAAGTAACTATCCAATTCTACGCTCTTTTGTCTTTTCCCAAACCAGAGTTTTAACCACAGTTTAAACAAATGTGGCAACTTCTTTGTATATGCGCTCCTACAAAATTTCCAGCATGCTATAATTCTTTCCCTTCACGTTAAAGTCCCATTAGCTTGGCTCGTTCAAAGTTGCATTTATTTCCCTAAATAACTATGCAACAACAGAAAAGGTTTAACTTGAGACAAAAGCAAAAGCTGCTTTTAAAACCAAGTGTCAGTTTTCACAGGGTCACAAATTACATTCCAGAGACATTTTATAAGGCTTTCCAAAAATAAAATTAGAATGCAAGTCTGTCCTTTATATCTTAATTGAAAACATGGGATTCTAGGTTGTATGTGAATAATCTGTTGCACCTGTAGATCTCAAAAGACTTTGTAAAATGCTCTGTAAAAGCTGAGGGGCAGAGGCACAGAGATCATGTACCAAGTAAGAGGCAGAACGAGGAACAAAACATGAGGCTGGCAACAGCAGCTCCACCATATGTCTTGCTATATTGCTACACTGAAATGCAAAGCAGGAGCAAAGAAGCTAGCAGAAGGACAGAGAGGGAGGAAGAGTGAGCAAGGCTTAGCTACCTTCTCAGCAGCTGGAGTAGCAGCTTGTTGCTGGTGGCCTCCTTTAAGTGCAACAGTTGACTTGAATGACAGAATGACAGCTAGAGCAAATGTGTGGCTGTCATTCCAGATGAATGATACTTGGCTGAGGCATTGTGGCAAGATTTACGCCTAAGAGAACCTTTGGAAAATATGCAAGGAGCCAACACTATACAAGTCCACTGAGCCAGGATAAACTCAGAGGGGGTCAGCAAGACCAAGAAAACATTAGTTACATTGTTTCAGAGGAAAGGCTAGCTGTCCTTCTCAAGATGTCCAGAAGATTGACAGGCAAACATGCTCCAGCAAAGGCAAGAGGTTACCAGATCCTCAAGCCACAGCAAAAGGTACTGTGGGATGAAGCCTTATCAGAAACAGGTGTTGCCTGTGGCACAGGCATGAGAGGTAGAGGTATCTTAAGTTCCTGTCTTCACTTCTTCCCTGAGTCATAGGACAGGGTGGGGACCTTGAATGTTACCTCTAAGATATATGGCAAGGTCAGCATCTATGGGCACCTTTGTTCTTTTTCTTTCCATTTCTGAAACCAAATGTAAGTCAACACATCAATCACAGGGTAATACAGTCCATTAGAAAGGCACAGATGAGATAGGAGAGGGGGGCAACAGTGACACCTCACTTCCCTGATAGGTGACAGGATGTTTTGCTTCATAACACAGAGATATCAATAATTACTCTCTGTGGCTTACAACAGCTTTCTGCTTGCAGAAGCACATCTCTGTTTTAGACCAACTCTTGCTGCAGTCACCTGTGTACCTGCTCAGCTACTCAGTCACCTGAAACCTCTTTACATTGCTCTTCCTACTGCACGTGGTTAGTGAATGGGTAGTCATGCACAACATTGTGGGAACAGACAGGGATAAGCTGACTGTCCTCAGAAAGGCTGTATGGTCAGGGCCTTTGCATTTGCACCCTTAGAGTATGATCAGGTTGCATGTTAAGCACAGGGCTTCAGCACCTCAAGTTGACTGCTGACCTCACGGGTTGAATGATATGAGTTGCAGATTGCCATCAGGATCATGTCACTAGTTGACAAAGGGAACTCCAGAGTGGCCTTAGCCAAATAACAGAAATGATCAGGTAGAATCTGTAATCAATACATCTCAAACCTATTCCTTTGGTTTAGTGCAAAATGGAGGTCCCCTGATCCTTTCTGGAGAACCAGATCTCTGGCCATGGAGATAGCTGCCAGTCTTTTAACAGCATTTCTCCTGTTTTAGTTCACTGGGAGGTAATCCTAAAAAAAAAAAAAAGAAAAGCTAATGCTCAAGAAGCTTTCTTATGTTGACATAAGTCCTGATTGCTACGAAGATAACAGCTACCACAGCCTTAAAGGAAAGCTGTTTTACTACTACTGTGGACTTTTCTGTCAGGAATTAAATGACTGGGTAATCCCACTGAAGAATATGAGGAACAATATTGTCACAGTGAGTGATGCCGGAAGGAGATCTTTGAATCTGACAGGACTTTCTAATGCCGCTCTTCTTGACTTCTAGTCTCTGCACAGAGTAAACGCTTGGCATTGTATACTTGAACTCAGATAACAAGGAGAATGGGTGAATGGAGGCATCTATTGATTTTGCATTAAACAACTCAGCCGGCATCTCATGGGGAGTTAATTGTGATTGAAAATGCTTTTTCACGGCTACTCAATGAGTTATATAAAAATCTCTTTAAGGAGCCTACTAATAAGAAATAACTTTTCCTCTACAGTTCAAATATCTTGAACCTGACTTATGGGTGACCTGAAATCATAGTTGTGCTCTATCCACTGTTTATTTCTAGTATTTTCAGTAGTTTCACTTGTACCACTCAAGTGTGCCCCATGCCCAGAATAAACCACCTCGTGTCTTTTTTTACATTTCTGAAAACCTGGATCAATGTCTATGTGATTTAAAAAAAAAAAAAAAAAAAATCTCGATTGGTACTCTCTGGCACTTCAGTTGGTTAAATAGCTTTAAAAATGTGACCAAAAAGCTGTTGATTCCTACCCATCCAAAAATTCTATTTTCTGAGTTAAAATTAAAATACAATTTAGTGCTCAATGGCTTCTTTCTTGGATATTTTGCTACCTTACCTCTTTAAGCTTTACAAAAGACAGGCTATTTTATGTCTCATTTGAATTAGTCTAACTGGATTCAGCAAGTGGGCACCGTACAAGACATATTACGCTTCACTTCTTGCTAGGTCTTGCCTTCAATACTTATAGGCAATCTGGAAAATATGTCAGCTGTTAGAGGCTTCTCCTCAGACGTATATTTCACTTTTAACAAGTATTAGTGAAATTTTGTGATCATTTTTGGTAATACATCTTCCTAAAATTTATGGTCTATTTCCACCTCAACCGATTTCTGCCTGTAAACACATTTATGAAGTTGCTCACAATTATAAACAATTGCCATACCTCTCACCCTCAACTAGAGCATAGTCCTGTTGCATTGTAGTCAGATTCAAGAAGCATTTGGAGTTAATTTGTCAAAAGAACAGATCCCCACACATGTAATGTTACAGTGACTCAGACATGACATCCCTTGTTACTGTCCAGCTATCTTAATGCGGGTGCTTTGAAGTGCTCTTGTTTAGTTCCCCATAGTTTTTTTTGCAGCACTTATCTAGTGCTGTCCTCCCCACTTCACAGATCGTACTCTGAGTAAGTTCTATGAAAAATTCATATGTACCCATCAAGCTCTCCAAGAGTTAGTTTGAAGACTTCTGTTTAGAATTTCTTGCAAATTTTTTGCTTCTACTTAGGAACACGTGATGGTGTTACGTCCTCCTGGATCATCAAGTCCAGCCTGCTACCATTATAATTTCTCCTCCTCCTTGTTACCTTCCATAAATTTATCAACCTCTTCAAAGTTCTTGCTCCCACTACTTCTATCGGAAGGCTATATATGTTTGGCAAAATAATAGTCATCATAAATAAGATTATCTATCTTTTTATAATAGATACAATTTTCTAAACAGAGAAAGATATTTATTAATCCAGCAGAAAGTAACTTTAAAATCCCATGTTGAATTTACGTCTTCCTTACTTACCTCTGTGCTTTCAACTATTCCTTTGTCCAGAATTTGTTTTAAAGCTTTGCAAGTTCTTGAGGCTAATTCTTGTCTTGATCACTCTCCTTCTTAAATGCAAGTATTTAATTTGTATTTTGTGTGCCAACCATCCCTCAAGTTGGTTAATTAATTTTAAAAAAAACACTTAGTAATGGACCTGCAGCTTCCCAGGCAGGATCTCTCAAGACTGAGGGTGGAGAGTATTTAGCCCATTTATCTTGAGAACTATGTGTGTCAAGACATAGTCCAACCTCATAGCTGTGAGATTTACTTCCATGTGATGAAGCAAAACATCTTGTTCAACTAAATATTTTTCAGGAAATTGTTTTCTTCAAGAACTTATTTCTGTTTTAATTAATGCCAGGTATGCATGTTTTGCTTTTTTATGATCAAAGTGAACAATCAATTATTCACTGAGATTTCATTTGAATTAGATAAATGCAAAATCTAGTTCTCATTTATCAGTGCAAGATAAATATAATTATCTTTATAATTAATTGCTCAATTTATGGTATACAGTTGCAAGCATACATAGTTGCATAATATAAAATTATTTTTAGAAGTATAATTTTGCTGTTAAAACTGTTTTAAGGTGGACTTTGAAAGAGAAAGCTTACACTTGTCTGTCACTCCTTACCTTAGTTGACCCTAGAAATCTTAAAGTGACAAGTACCTCTCTGTTTCTATAAAGACAAATGACTAAAAAAGACAATCTAGCTCTTACCATTCCCTTGTTTCTCTACAGGCTTTTTTTACTAAAAGGAGGACTGATACTTGAGATGACATTTTGTCTGTCCCCAGCTGAGATTACTGAGAATGGTGACACTTGGACTGCTGCAGACTGAGCTCATCAATCCTCTGGGATTCATCTCCTATTACCTCACTGGTGTCAAATGTTGTTTAGAAATCAGTTCATGTGACTTGTTATATACAAACATCTTCAATGTTTTTCCCCCTGAAGATCTAAAACAGTTCTCTTTCCCACTACTGTATCTGTATCTTTTGTGCTTTTACAATTATCTCCCTGTGTAAACCTTTTCATCCAAGGCACCTAAAATCCAAACAGTGAATAAGAAATACAGGAATAGTATGCCGTGACTATTACACAGGAAGAGAAAGCAAAATGTGGAATAAAGACTCCCCTTACTGATCAAGTTTGTAGGTCTTGATAGCATATATTTTCTGCAGAGTATCCTAGTCAAACTGTTTTGCTTGGGAGTATGTTCAGTGCACTCTCAGTGTTTTGAACACATATATTGAACATCACTTCAAAAGATGTGACAGAGGAAAGTGTAGCGTGCATTTAAAAACATCAACGAACACAGCTAACAAAAACAGTACCACAAATCTAAATGCAATACATAGGACATTTTCATGTTTATATTCTTAAAAGATTTTAAGACACCTGGTTTAATTAACAAACCATTTCAGATGTTAAGAACCAACTTACTTGAATATGTTTATAGTATAGTATATAAGCATATACAGATTAACAGCCCTATGCTTCATTTTCTGAGTAGCAAAAAGTGTAGTAATGCACGCAGGAAAATTCTAGGATAAAAGAATCAGTTGCATTGCAGCTGAAATAGTGTTCTGCCTTTAGAGAGACAGATATAATTCACCTGCTTCATACTGAGCCATTATGTTGTATGTTTCCAGAAAATACACGTATGCATACTAATTGAATAGAAACTGCTCCTCTGACTGCATCTGTTTCTGCCAAACACAGATACTCCTTTTTATAATGCCCTTCCTCCACCAGAGATCGCCGACCTAATTCATGACAGTTGACATTAGTCACATGCACAGATCAACAAAGACTTTGCTTTCATATAAAAACTAATTTAGAACATATTTCTAAATTACTGCTTGTTATTGCAGTCAATTTAATTAGTTAGTTAATGACAATATCTGTTCATAATCCAAGTAGTCAAAAATACCAGGTTCAGTAATTAGACCATGTAATTCCTTAACAACTCAATTTTATAATGGAAAAATCCTGTGCTCTAAGTCAATTTGCTTCTAATACTCTCCTATATTCAAAATTAGAAGTTCCTTAGTGTATCCTTTTGACATTCAAAGCTTGAGAGAGAATATTTGGGTTAGAAATCTCAGCTGTATTCCACATTAAATTGCATGTAAGTTATGTTGCATTGTCTATCATTTGCCCAGACCTTACTGTGTGTGTCCTATTTATCTAAATACCAAGCTGAAGAATCTACTCTAAAACAATTGCACATTTAATCTTTCTTAGACAACTATAATGATAAAGTAATTACAGACTACTGTAGCAAGTAATATTTGACCTTATTATCAACACAGACATTGAACATTATTTCAATTGATGTGACAAAGGAAAGTATAGTTTAGCATTTAAGACTGTGTTTTCAAAAATCCCTCACAAACCTAACAAAGACAGTACCACAAATCCAAGCTGACACTTACAGTAACCCATGGCAATGAAAAAAATCCTGTCAAAAAAGCATTAGAGTAAGCTAATTTCATTTCTCCCAGCTGCCTGCCTTTCAATTCTTTATCCCTGCTATCAGGTTTGAATAAATTTCATCTCTCACACTACAAGTAATGAGCAGGCAATGACTTATGAAGCAAAGAGACCAAGTTGAGACAGAATTAGAATACAATTTTAATGAGACAGAGCTGAGAAAGTGGAAGCGTTACTCTTTTGACAGACTTGGCAAAATACCCAACATTATTTCAAATGCTCTTTCCTCTCTATAGAGAAACTGTCATTTAAAGAAAAAATGGAAATTCTTGGGAGAATACTTTTAGAGGTATATTGTTAATGTGGTTTAAGTGAAGAACTAGTTATTAAACAATTTGCTTTATGCAAGACCAAATAGGACTTAAATTAAAATACACTAGAAGTCACACTGGATGACAGACAGAGGAACCTGATGCTCTGCTCTGTTAGTACCCTTCTAGAGAATCAGTCTCTTCAAAACCTTTTTGTGGCCAGATGAATAAAAGTACATCATCCTTCACGCGTCTAGAGAAGGAGTACTCATAATTACACTCACAAGGCTTAGAATGTAATAAGTCTTTCTAGTTGTGATGACTCTGTGTTTCCAGCGCTGCTCCCACACCAACAATTTCAAAAGAGAAGGAGGCCTCAAGAAATTGAGTCTCTCTGCCTAGAAGGAAAAAAAAATCAAGAAAGGCATGCAAGCTCACAAAGAGTTACTTCATGAAGCTAGCAGAAATTAATCCCAAGTTCTAGCCACAAGAATAGATGCATTTAACATAAGGATGGATTCCGGCACCCAGGAAAAGTGAAAGGAGACAATGAAAAAAAAGGTAGCTTTGAATTAGGGAAAAAAATAAAAATATTTTAAACACATGACAAAAGCAAATGAAAGAGTTGAAGAACAGGTTTTTTACTAACTTCGCCTAAATCTTATGAACATATCCTTTGCGCCCTCCCTTCAAGTGGTATTTCAAAAACAGTATCCTGAATGGATCTGTTAATGGAATAAGTTGAAAGAATAGCAATGTGCAAGTACTACTTTATTTCCTAAGTATCCCTACCTAAAATCTCCACTTCTCACTTTTACCTGCTTCATACTTCTTTCTTATACTAAGCTACAAACAATTTTATAGTAAAGATTAAGTCTGCAGGTTTCAGGGATCTGAGACTATGTCTGTACTGCCTTTTCCTGACAAACCTGAGATCATCCTGGTCACCCTCCAAGCTAGCTGGAGGCAAGCCAGCTCTGATCCAAAAGTTGTGTAAATGCTTTAGTGCCTCTTAGCAGGGCTTATTAGCTTGGGCCCAGTGCCATGGTAATGTGGTTACACAGCTTCTAGTCTGGACCAGATTCAGGTCTAGTTGGCTTGGAGTGAGTTCTCATTTGCCTGCCTTCAGCTGTGTAGACATAGCCTGACAAAACCAGCCTTTGTCACTTTTTAGCACACAAAATCAGCTCATTCTCACTTAAAGATTGATAAGAATGAAAATATTTTTAAAAGCATATTAAAATTCTTATGTAAAGTTAGTGAAACATCAGTATATCAGACTATGTAAAAAGGTTCATAGACAGGGGTTACAGGGAAAATACAGTCCCAATCTCAGTTTTCACACAAATACAAATAATGACATCAGGTATCATTAATCAAAGGAGGGCATATAGCTTTCCCACTGTAAAATTAGGGATATTACAGCCTCAGGCAGAACACGATTCAATATTTCTGATAAACAGTTAGTTCAGGCACTCCTTACACAAGATTTAAAGTGTTAAAAGAGAAAACTAAGATGTACATGTGATTGTATGAAGCAAAAGTTCTAGACTAGAACTGTACAAGTTCAAGGACTCTTCCTTTTTGGATTCTTCTTTCAAAATTGTATTGCTCTTATATTTATCTACCTGAACCCTGTCTGATTGTTCACATGGGTAAGTATTGACAGATAGTCTGTTGAGGTTGAAGAAGTTTTATTTCATTATTACAGAGATTGTTAAATGCCAGATTTATACAAGTTAATGAGAAGGCTCTTACTGGGTTGAGTGTGTATTATTGAAAAAGTAGCATGTTCCATGGGGACATTCAGTAGTTTTATTTTATGAGGGTACTCTATCGAAACCAAGCTATCACTTTTGCAATTTTTCCCTGAAACCTCCCTCCCACATGAAATTGCGGACATGAACTTGGCAAGGGATGCTAAGAATACCAAGAAAGGCTTCTACAGGTATGTAAATCAGAAAAGAAAGGTCAAAGAGAGTGTACCTGCTCTGATAAGCGAGCCTGCCAAGGTGGCAACAACCGATGAGAAGGCTGAAGTACTTTACAACTTTTTTGCCTCAGTCTTCACTAGCAACCTCTCTTCATACACGTCTTGAGGGGATGGGCCAGAATATGTGGACTGGGAGAGCAAAGCTTCTCCCACTGTAAAAGAAGATCGAGTTCGTGACCACCTGAGGAACCTGGAGGTACATAAATCCATGAGACCAAATGAGATGCATCCGGGAGTCCTGAGGGAACTGGTTGATGTAGTCGCCAAACCACTCTCTGTGATAGTTGAAAAGTCATGGCAGTCAGGCAAAGTCCATGGTGATTAGAAAAAGGCAACACCACACTCACTTTTAAAAAGGGTAGAAAGGAGTACTACCCATGGTTGGGAACTACTAACCTGTCAGCCTCACCTCCATGCCTGGGAAGATCATGGAACAGGTCCTCCTGAAAGCCATGCTGAGGCCCCTGGAGGACAGGGAAGTAATTCAAGACAGGCAGCATTGTTTCACCAAGGGCAAGTCCTGCCTCACCACCTTGGTGGCTTTCTACGAGGGAGTGACTACATCAGTAGACAAGGGAAGACCCACAGATGTAATTTATCTGGACTTCTCCAAGGCCTTTGACACAGTCCCTCCTAACATCCTTCTCTCTCAACTGGAGACACATGGATTTGATGGGTGGACTGTTCAGTGGATAAGAAATGGGTTGGATGGTCGCTTCCAGAGGGTAGTGGTCAATGGCTCAAAGTCCAGATGGAGATCAGTAACAAGCCGTGTGCCTCAGGGGTCTGTTCTGGGGCCAGTGCTGTTTAATATCTTTGTCAGTGACATAGATGATGGGACGGAGTGCACCCTCAGTAAGTTTGCAGATGACACCTAGCTGACTGGTGAGGTTGATACTCCTGAGGGTTGGGATGCCATCCAGAGGGACCTTAAACAAGCTGGAGAAGCGGGTTTGTGGAAACCTCATGAGGTTCATCAAGGCCAAACATAAGGTCCTGCACATGGGTGGGCCGGTCTGACCGTCCAGCCGCCTACTCAGCTTCTGTGAAACGATCTGCCATAGCCCAAGCCTCCACGATGGCTCGCCCAAGTCTGTTTTCCTGGGGGCCGATGAAGACCTGCATCAGAGAGAGAAGGAAGATGCTGAAGGAGACAGCCAGGCAGACACTGGGTTGGGATTATGAAATGGAACACTCTCAGTATTTCCCCTGCCACGTGGTGAAGAAAGATGCAGCCGTGGAGGACCTCCATGCTGGAACTAGAACCCCCTGCCGGAGCCGGGGGTCTTAGAACAGGTCC
>NW_010121498.1:16624-19886 GCF_000699245.1 Pterocles gutturalis
GCGAGGACAGGCTGAGAGAGTTGGGGTTGTGTAGCTTGGAGAAGAGAAGGCTCCGGGGAGACCTGATTGTGGCCTTCTAGTACTTGAAGGGAGCCTATAAACTGGAGGGGGAGTGACTGTTTACAGGGGGTGATAGTGAACAGGATGAGGGGGAATGGTTTTAAACTAAGAGAGGGGAGATTTAGGTTGGATATTAGGTGGAAATTTTTCACAGAGAGGGTGGTGAAGCACTGGAACAGGTTGCCCAGAGAGGTTGTAGATGCCCCATCCCTGGGGGCATTCAAGGCCAGGCTGGATGGGGTCCTGGGCAGCCTGCTCTAGTGGTTGGCGGGACTGAAACCAGATGATCTTTAAGGTCCTTTTCAGCCCAGGCCATTCTATGATTTTATGATTCTGTGACATGACAGAGGAACAGTAAGGGCCTTCTTAAGGCAAAACACCTTCTTAATCGTAGCCACAGGAACATTGAAGAGTCAGAAATAAATAATTAAATAATAAAAGGTAAATAGATGAGAGAAAAGACTGAACAAAACTCATCTTCTGTCTAGACCTAGAGATTAGAAGCTTCTGGCCAATTTTCTTTATTAACCCTGAGATAACCTGATTGTATGTCCCTGTCCTCAAACTATTCTGAAGTTTGTATTAACTCCTTAGCCTCCTTCCAAGCACACACCAACACATGCTGACATAAGACACTCCTGGTAAAAATCTACTGAAACAGTCATCCCACAGGGAGTCTTAGCCAGGAAACTGTTGTCAATGATCCTCCAGAACTATTCATCAGGTCATTGCTGCAAGGTGGTTATAGTCATAGCCTTGTACTCGTAGCTTTCTGGGGTGACTCCTGACGACATTGACAGGAAGCTGAGACACTGTCTGTGTCCAGAATGTATCCTGGTAGCTTGACCAAGACACAGGATCCCCAGGTGAATAGGAGAAGCCCCCAAAAAGATTCAGATAAATTATACTTCAATTATTTTGAAAAGACAATGCAATGTTTAGAATATAAAGTAAGCAAACCCCCAAAAACCGCAACCCATAACAAAAAAAGAAACAAAAAAACCAAAAAACCAAAAAAAGCAGTTATTAAATTTAGCTGCTATTTCTGTAGTATTTGGTTTTCTGTTCATAATTATTTAATCTCTGGCACTCCTAGACAAAGTTAATGTATTTAATAAGATCCTATAATCTCCAGAAAAACTGTTGGATGAGAAGTTCTGCCCCTACAGTATCAGAGAACATGTATATGTGTCTGCAGCTTTCAGTACATCTTAAAAAGCAACACTTTTAAAATGGGAGAACATTTTTTTTTTTTTTGTTCCAGCTTTCGTTCTCTTTCTTAAGGGTCTTGGAGCTGTGATTCATGTCCATCCCATATTCAAAGATGAAATATACTGAATTTGCATGCAAGAACTATAAAAGAGTCTGGGAGGGGACAAGAGAAGGTTTTACACAAAATAAAAGCAACATAGTGTCTGAAAGGGCAGATCACCAAGTATTTTCTCCTCTTGCTCAGCAGAACTGTTGGTTGCCTTTCAAACAGATCTCCACAGCCTCCTGTTTTTCTTCATTCTACATAAATATAACTCAGTCAGGTATAACTATATAAAGAGAGGTTTAAGAATGGCAAAATTTGAAATATAAGCAGTTTTCACTGTGTTACTGTTTTTTTTTTGTTGTTGTTGTTTGTTTGTTTGTTTGGTTTTTTTTTTAATAATCCATTTAAAAGAAAACCAAACAAGCATTGTCTTCTTCCCACATCTCCACAGGAAAAACAATTATTGATTGTCTCAGTGTTCATGAAAGGAAAGTATAACAACAGCAAAGTAATCCTGCACGTGCTAAATAAGGTTTTAACTAAAAACTAACAACAGTAGAGCACCAGATCACTGCTAAGTAAGAAAACGCCAAGAAAGTGCAGAGCAAAATTTCTTTTCTGTCCTCCTTTACCCTCCCCCACTGCTTCTGCTTTTCCTTTAGTGATTGCTTCCTGTCCACTTTTCTAGTGTGTAAAACATCTGTGATTTGCTGCAAGAAGTCTCTATTATATTGAGAACCACACAGCAGGTGTCACTTAAAAAAAAAAAAAAAAGAAAACAACACAAAAAAAAGCAAGCCTCAACCCATGACCTGGAAGGTCATTTTACTTGTTATTGCACAATGCATGTGGGAAGGAGGTTTCCTATGAAAAGACTATGTATATCCAGCAAGCAAGATATGAAAACATCCTTTTATCACAGTAAAATGTAGTTTTATGAAATACTTATCTCCCTAAAACAAAAGTCTTTACAAATAATTGATTATGTTGAATTGAGAAACAGGCCATGTCCAGCAGATGCATAATATAGTGTGTATTTTTAAGTAGGGATTATGAGATCGTTTCTATAGTTATCATGTGAGCACAAACTCATTCTCATGACTTTCATGCTCAATATCAGTAAAGCTGTCAAAACATGGTATTTCCTAACCAAAATTAAAATGAAATAAATTTTATCCTGGAAAATGTATCTGATTACCACAAGAATTCTTAATGCAGTTTGTATTTAACATTCCTCCACAAAAAAAGAATGTACTTCAACATCAGGTAAATACCCTGGTCTTTAAACGTAACATTATAAATTCAGTTAAGAAAATTTGTTGGATATAATTGTAGCTCACCAATCTCCACCAACCTTGTTTCTTCTTCTGAGTCATATTTCTCAGGTTCATTGAACAAAAAGCCTGAAGGATCTTCCTTAAACTGGATATTTATTTAGCTCTTTCAGGTCTGCCCTTTCCCTCCCCCCCCTCTACTATTTCCACTGCAGCTCACTGCGAAAACTGGAGCTGTGAAGCATGAAAGATTATGTCCTGATACAAGACAGTACTGGAGTTTTAACCTTCAGTGTTAATAAGATGGGTCCTAATTGTCCTCCCAAGTGTCTGCAACAAAGCTAATTTCAGAGTGCCAGAGATAACCCCTGTAGATGACCTAATTAAATTCTCAGGAAAGCTATTATTTTTGAGACAAGGTGTTTCAACTATTGGCTATTTAAAAACTGAAGTTTAAAATGCCTGGAAATGAGGAGTCTACAACTGCTACTCTGAATTTTCCATTCATGTCACCTGTGGGTATGAAAATAAAAAAAAAGAAGTGGACTTATCTTAATTTAGTATAATTCACCACAAATCTGTGTAACAACCAAAATATTTGCTCCATGCAAACATATCAAGCTGTTTAAATATATGTAGTGTACATTTGCGGGTCCTGAGGGAACTGGCA
>NW_010121499.1:0-540 GCF_000699245.1 Pterocles gutturalis
GCCACCATATTTGTCAGGCACGATTTTCCTCTGGTAAAGCTGTGTTGGTTGTCATCAATCACCTGCTTGTTATCCATGTTCCTTAGCATAGATTCCAGGAGGATTTGCTCCATGATCTTGCCAGGCACAGAGGTGAGACTGACCAGCCTGTAGTTTCCCAGGTCTTCCTTATTTCCTTTTTTAAAAATGGGGGTTATGTTTCCCCTTTTCCAGTCTGCGGGAACTTCACCAGAGTGCCACGACTTCTCAAATATGATGGATAGTGGTTTGGCAACTTCATCTGCCAGTTCCCTCAGGACCTGCGGGTGTATCTCATCAGGTCCCATGGACCTGTGCATCTTCTGGTTCTTCAGGTGATCTTTCGTTGGTGTTCTTGTTAGCCTGGGGCTCCTCAACATTTAGTTTTTTTCACAAGTATTTCAGAAACTTTGGTCTCAGCACAAAAAACCAATTAAACCAATCTTCCATCTTTCAGTATTTTCTGTAGTCATGCCTAACAGATTTCTGTGTCCCTCTTTCCCAGATTTGCAGTTCTTTCCC
>NW_010121499.1:571-24568 GCF_000699245.1 Pterocles gutturalis
CCCTATCCCTTTGCTCTCAGGCTGGTGAAACACTTCTGCAGCTTCCCTTTGTCTCCGATCGCCAGATCTTCTAGCAAGGTGCACAAGAGCTGGCTTTTGTTTTGTCACACCAATCCCATGGTATTTCTTCTGGATTCATTTTACCCCATTTCTCACTCTCTTGCTTGACTTGGACATCTCCTGAGTCTGCAAAACTCTTCTTAACTGCTACTTGCTAGCATTTTATTTTTATTTTTTGTAGCTCAGGTACTCTTTATTGAACCAGCAGCCTCTTGGGTTTATTTTTGATTTACTGTAGCAGGTCTGCTTCTTGTTCTTTACTTCCAAAACAGTGACCAGCATAATAATTTTTTTTTCCAGAATTGTTAAATTTGTGATTCACTTGTTGTATTCTAGCTCTAGCATCCCTCTATGTTTACAAGTTATCTGATGGTTTTTAGTACTATTCATGATCGTATTGTTAAATGCAGAAAACTTTCATAATTCCATCACTTACATGTTTTACTTTAAGCAATTCTAATTTAAGAGCTGAATAACTGGGCTGTTGATGAGCTGCAGAAGCCAGGCTGTGTCCTTCCCTCTGTGTGCCAGGCCAGTGGATTGCCCTTTCTTCCCCCACCGTTTGGATTTTCTGGCCACAAAATCTTCAGTACTGGTAAAATTATTGCTGTAGTAAACTCTTAGCATCATGAGAGTACTACGTGCAGCTTTTCTCTGTATGAAAGGCATTCAGCCCCTCTTGAGTGGAAGGTGACCAAGGTCTGCACCACGATACTTCTTAATTATGATGACAGTTCCTAGAATGTGGAGTGATCATGGTGGTAATATTTACAGATGTTTCTGTAGGGTAGCTTGAAGCAGAATTTCTTTTTTTTCAAGGCATGAAGAGTCTTCTTTTCAAAAACAGCAAAGAGAACCAGGATGTCTTTATTTTTTATCATGTATTTCCAGAGTTTCTTTAATGTTGGGAGAGAAAGTTCATTTGTTTAGGTGAAGATCATCTCCATACCAGCCTGATGGCTTAGATGCAGGATGTGACCTCTTTGACCCAATTGCTACTTGTGACTCCTTTTTTCTTTATAATTCTAAAAATACATATCAATATTCCTTAAGTCTCCACAAAACTCCCCAAGGTTTATAATTTACTAGGAGGACTTAGAATTTTCTTCCAGTTTCTGTAATGGCTTAATGTTTGTTTGCACAGTTGCTCGTTTTCCTGTTCTCCAAGTGTGATGCCTGTGACAGCTTAATATCTGTAATACCAAAACGCAGTGGAGGCGAAGGCAGCTTTTTAGCACCTCAGCATCATACAAAGAATTCAGAAGAATTGTTACTGTTCGCTATTTTAAATCAACCTTCAAGCATATTCCTTTACAGAGCAACAGCTTGCTAAGCATGCTTTCTGGTATAAGTGGATGCCATTGTTGTTAATGATCGTCGGCATTGGCTGCTTCTGTGTAATTAAAAATACCATCAGCTATCATAATACGTGCAGTTGCTGGAATATTTGCATCCTTGTTCTTCAACCTTGAATGGCTGAAAAGCCAATAAGTCATCGAGGAGATGTGCAGCAAAACAGAAAATAATCACAGCAACATCCTGCTATTACATCGATTAACTTGTCATCAGAACTGAAAGCAGCAATACAAATACTGTGGAACAGTGTCAAGACAATGATTATTTTGTGTTCATCTGCAGCAGCAAATGACATTCAGTTTTCTTTGCTTCTCCAAAAATGAACATTTCATACCGTTCCCTGGGAAGACTGGAGGAGATGGAGAGCTCTGGGCATTCTTTGTGGCATATTCTGGTCACCTTTGCAAGTATTATCTGTGATAAATCTAGACAGTGCTTTTGAGCTGGATTTACAGTGTCTGTTTCCATAATGATGAAAATTGTAGGTTCACTGTGTAACCAAGCAGAGTCACTAAGGTTAAGCTGGGGTTTAGGCAGCTGCTGATCTCATTTAGATTTCTTAAAATTACAGCAAATTAAGCTGGTTCCAATCATGTTTCTGCTCTTCTGATGCATTAAAAAATGTGTCCGCTTTGGAAGTGTATTAGTAAATTGGTGTAAGGATAGCATGGGCTTTATTTAAATACACTACATCTTTATTTGAACAAAAACAAAACAAAAAAAAATGAGGTTTTTGTGTTTGTTTTGGTTTTTAAGCATGAAGTCATGTCCTTGATAAATGCTAAAGCATGGATCATTCTCTCTGCTTCCCTGGAAACTGTATGGCAGCAGTGATGAAAGGAGCAACAGAAGGTTTAGGTGTTTTTTTTTCTTATTCAGTTATTTTAACGTCTACAAGATATTAGTACCAAATCACTATAGAAAATATTTTGGAGGAGAAAGGTCTACATGCTCCTCCTTCAATGATTGGTCAGCTGTTACAGAGTCAGAAGGTAAGGATGGAGGGATTTGTCTTTTGTTATGGAATCACACCACATTATCTCACCCTTTCCATCGCCATCAAGTCAAAAGTTCTTCATCAGTACATCCTCTGTGTAAGGTGAACCTGCTAGTGGGGGATTGGCAGTGTGTTTTGCAACGATGCACCTCTCCAACATGCTTTTGTCCTGGTCTTCCTTCAGGTAACCAGGTAAAGTGGTTGTGGATAAGCTCAGGGACAGTTGGGCACCCGGGGATGCTTTGGGTTGCTGTGTCGTTAAACCAGCTGAGTGAATTCTCCTTATTGAGTTTACTAGGATCTGCTGAAAACAATTCTGTACAAAACACAGTCATCTGTGCCATCAGGCATACATTTTCATCTTTACATCTAAGTAGGGTCATAGGGCTATCTATAAGTAGGTTAGTGGAGGTTGTTTTTTTTTTTTAATAAGTTTTAAAAAAGCCCAACAAACCTTGTGCGCTATGTCTTTCACCCATAGGTAACCTTTAATTTCATAGCAGATGACAGCACGCCTGTTTCTTCTAGTGTTTAGGCTCTGTTTCTACAAGAGTTTCAGTAAACCACTCTGAGTTTATTCAATGTAAAGTGCTGTGTCTTCAGGTACTCTCAACAGGACTTGGCTGTTGTGTTATAATCTGATAAGGACCTATAGCCATGTTTTCCCACTCTGGCACACTAAGGTCCTTGTTTTTCCTCTTCTACCCAGTACTTTCCAGTATTTTCTGATGTGCTTGAAGTGTTTGAGTAACCCCTGCTTTTTACGGGAGCTGAGAAGACATGAATCTTCCAGGAGATGGCCCAAACCAAAACTGAATGTACTAGACAGTAATGGAATCCCAATAAAATCTCTTACTGCTAAGCCTCTGGAAGGGTCTCCCTCCCGCCATAGCATTAGGTGATCTAAATGCAAGAGTTTTCTGTTGCTTTAAAATAGATGTATTAAAGGGTTTTAGTGTGATTGGGCTCCTTCATACACAGTAAAATTTATATTTTGGAGGAGTGAAGGAAAAATTAAATGCCCAAATAATAAAACAGACACATATTTGCCTCTAAACCTGTTAAACATATGAAAATGAACATTTTGGATGTTGGAAAATACCCTTAAAATTTTGAAAAGTTCCCACATCAAGAAGTTCTTGAAATTATTGGGTTTAACCTTGCAGAGTCGCATTGGTGGAAGGGCTGCCTTAGGGGTATGGCATGAGAAGGGCAGTACTGCCCTCCTGGGTTTTCTCCAACCTTTAAAGGCCAGTGAACACTGACAGCACTTCTAACCTGTAAAAGCAGATTAGTTAATGCTTCTCGAGGTGAGTAGCAGTTGGGTTAGTTATTAGTACAGTTTTACAAAGAAGGAGGAAATGTGTCAGTAGCAGTACTCGTCAGATGAACATCATCAGCTGCAACAGCAATAACAGGGTGTCCCTGTCCGGATGCCTGCGCTTTGTTTGTTAGGTTATACGCACAGTCCTGGGTTTATTGCTCAGAAGACACAACACAGTTGCTAGGGAAACAGGGTAGAAAACCAAATATCATTTGCTTCGTGTTGGGTGTAAGGATTAATATCCATCCTGGAGCTTTTCCCTGATGTGAATATTCTTGTTTCTCACTTAAGGGAAGCAAAGTCCACGTGGCTTTTGTCCTTGTTGTCACCTAACAGAGTGGCTTTTGGTTAGAGCATCACAAAAATGAATATTAATGTGAGATTTTTTTGCAAGCCTGAAGATACACTGCCTGATATTCCCCTGATTGTTGTAGGAAAACATATATCTAGGAAATCATTTGTCTAGGAAAATATATTCAGACTGAAGTTTTTCTCATATTTGGGGCGTTCACAGAGTCTTTAATAGTGTTTGAGGTATATTCTGGTTTTCACAGTATCATGCAATCTGCTCTTCAGACCCAGTCACCTGTTGCAGAAGGCTTGTGCTGTTAATTGCTTTTGAGCATAGTTTAATTCCACTCCATCATTTCTGAGCAGAATTGGCCAGAATGTCACCGGGTATTTGGGAGGGACAGAGGCAGGCTGTGCGCCTGTGTGGCTGGGATTCCTTTGGAAAAGAGACCAAAAATAGAATTGAAATTTGAAACAGCTAGAGAAAGTCGTGCTACTTTTAAAATACCCATAAATCCATGAAGTTAAATGTCTTTTTTTTTTCTTGTTTTCACATACAGACAGGCACACTGGCAGTTTTCTGGAGTATGGTGATGCTTAGAAACAAATGAAGACATGAAAATTAATTTGAAAAAATATATTTGGAAAAAAAAAAAAAAGAAAAAACTGTAAAACCTTCCTTATTTCAGAACTATCCATAAAGGAAAATGCCATACTACAAAGCGCGCAGGATGCTGAGATCCATCCATGGGCTGGAAACTTTTCTAGTTAAGAATAAACTTTTAATACATATTCATCTTCAGCATTTGAATTTTTGGGAGGGAGAAGGTGATGTAGCAGAGATACTAGAAGTATTGAGGCTGGTCTTCGGCCGGCATCGTTAACAGCATGCTCGCAGTCAATGCGACAGTAAATGCGTCACTCGTATGGGTTACCCGGTTCCAGTGATAAATCTCTTGTCGTTGAGTTTTCTTAACCGTCTGCATCAGCCAGACTGCCATGTTTATTTGTATTTATGATTATTCTATAATCTTGGATTAAAAAATAGTTGTTACTTGTTGGGATTATGCTGCCAAGTGAAGAAAGGTTATTTACTGCCGTTTTTAAAACCAGAATATATAGGACTTTGGGGCGCTATTATATTCTTTACAATGCAGTATTTCAGTGGTTTGGAGACTTTCTGTTGGGGTTCTGTATTTTTACAAAATTACTAAATTTTTATATCTTCTGCACACAAAAAAGTGAACAAAATATATTCACTGCCCTTATTTTGCCATAATAAGGGCAGTATATTCTCAGTCTATGCAACACACTGCTGTTATGTGCTGACATAAAGTTTTCTGCCGCTGGTACTGAATTATATTTATGCAATATGCTATGTTAAGATTTAATTGGGACTGAGAAGTGCCATTGTCATCGGTAGTTAAAACTCAACAAATCTATTAAATACCTGGAGAAGGTTTTTCCCTTGATCCATTACATCTGGCTCCTAAAAATATTTCATGTTTACTTCTTGCCTCGTTCTCAAAATATGGCAAAACCTGCTGGTTCTAAACACCGCGTGAAAATTAATGGTATTATACAAATTGCACGGTGCATCTTGCATTAAGGCTGCATTTAGTAAAGCAAAATACTTATTATAACTAATTGTTCTCTATAAAAAATGTTGCTCCTGGTGTCAAACTTTACAGTGTCAATCTCATGATGGGTTACAAGTCTGTCAGCAGTGGTCTGGAGTTGGTGCAAGAACATCTTCCTTGCGATCCACGGTTAATGATCTAGTCCACATGTGAGTACCGAAAGTAATTGCTTCATTAGGTCACTAAGAACACTGTTTTGCAAAAAGGCAAAATATTCCAGCCGTTTAATGAGAGTGTATTATTGCACTGGAGTGTTTATGAAAATGCAAAGGAAAAAAGAAAAATCTTTAAAAGCAGTTAGTGTGAATATTTTTGTTGCTATAGCGACGAGATGCAGCTTTTGAAGAGCTATCATTTCCTTAATGTTGTTAAAAAGTTTAGTTGCCATAACAACAGAATGCATTTTTATTTTCCGTAACTGATACTTTTGCTTTTTACTCTAAGTTTGTAAAAGCAACCTGCTTTTTTTTGGGTGTATGAAATTTGTAACATATATAAGTACATGATAGGAGGTGGTTAGTATTGCGCTGCTGCACACAGGAATGAACCCATTTATCTCTGTATTGTCCTTTTTACATTAAATTTGGCTTTTTGATAACTATTAGGTTGCTAAATGGTTGTCTTGGCCCCTTTTGAGCCTTTACAGAAAACACACCACTTTTCAGCCTACTTTCCTGACTGTGTATAAATTATCCTTCAGATATTTTCTGCCTAAATAATTTGGTTGCTCTTCCAGAGGATGGAAAGTTGTTAAAGTATTAATATATTCTCAAAACTACTTCTGTTATTAGGTGTGTCAGCTCTGTGTTTTTTGTACAAAAGAGACAACACCTTTTGATAGGACTCTTTTCCACACCATAGCTGCAAGACCTCCTACTTGCTGAGATCTCCTGTTTTGAAGCACCACCAATCCATGCTACGCTTGCAAGGAGTTACTTGCCAGGGGTAAAATGCCGGGTTGGTAAATTCTGCATTTTAAAGACCCATGTTTTTTCCTTTGGGGAATTACTTGTGTTTGGGCAAGGTGCTAGTACGGCTTGTCTGTACTTGAAAAAAGAAAAGTTAAGAAAATAACACGTTAGTTCAGAATGAGAAAAAGGAAAAAATCAGATTCCAAGGAAACTCTCAGTGCTGCAGAAAAACCGTGTTTGTGTCAGCATGTGACAGCTTTTTCCAGGCTGTCCAGAGAAACCTACAGCAAATAAATAAATAAGACCGAGTAAATTATCTTTTTCAATTGCTTTTGGTTAACTCCCCGATACGATGCTGCTGCCGCATCCCTGGTGTGGCCGGATTTTCTCATCATGCTTGCACCCCCCTGCCTCGCTGCCAACTCTCATTTTCAGGACAGCGGATCAACCCGGGCCACAGGATTGCCGTAGCATGCAGGGAAGGATGCTCAGGCTTTCGGCTTAACGGGCTGTCGTATTTCATCACTGTTTGCTGGGAAGTAGAAGAAGGGTACCGGACAAGGGCTGGGGCTGGGTGGTTTTTTTCCCGATGAGTGGTTAGCGGAGGTGTCTTTGCTCATCTTGGAGTTTTTAGCCACTTCTTGAAACCAGGTGTGGTGTGTTGGCATTGTGGGGTTGAGCCTCTGACTCTCCAAGGGAGAGCCTGTGAGGAAATTCGGACTGAGGAGGATGGGAATCCCCTCTGTGTTTCCCCATGGGCATGCTGCCCTTTCTGCTTTGTTGTTTGTCTTCATTTTTGTTGGTGGTGGTGGTGGTGGTGGTGGTTTTTGTTTTGTTTTGTTTTTTGTTTTTTTTTTTTTTCTCATCAGAATACCATAGGAGAGTAATATAATCCTCAAAGAGCCTGGCTTTGTTCCTACCCATTCCTCCTTACCGTTTTCCCCTTGGACAAGACAGGAGGAGTTTGGTTGCATCTGTAAGTGGCTAAATAAGAAAAAAATTGAAGGTCTAAACACATGCCTTCAGCACCCAGGATTTTCTGACTGCCAAAAATTTTCTGTAAATGCAGTTTTTTTATGAATAAAACCCCTAACAAGTCTTTCAAAAAACTTGTCGCTTCTCAAATCGAGATGCATGACAGTCCTATGTGCAATTTAAATGTGCTGCCTGGAGTTTTTACTGGGGATTAGGAGGTAAAGATTGGTTAAGTCTGATCTGATAATTTTGGTTAAAGACCAAAAAACCTTTAGTCTAGATCTACTCTCATCTGTGGCAGAATGGGGCGAACCCCTGGAGCCTGCAGTTGTGTTTAACAAATGCACATTTGGGGGAGTTGCAATGGTTTTATTAAGTTTTCTGTTTGGAGGAGAGGCTGGTGTGGGATTGGGGAGGTAGATGTGTTAGCTTCACTGCTTGGGCTTGTTTGCATAAAGTTTAATTTTTGGAAATAACAGCAAAGCAAATCCATCTTTATGCTCCAATTTTACACGTTTATACCAATAACCTATACTAGATTTCAGTCCTGATTTACCTTCCTAAGGTCAGTGTGTGTGTCTGCAAAATATGCTTTTGGAATAAAGGCACCTAATTAGTGGAGAGAGATTAAAATAAAAGGAATCACCCTTTCCCCAGCTCCAATTAGAGTTTGCCAGACAGCACCTGGGATAAAAACCCATAACCCTGAATTATTGTTGCTGATGTTACTGATTTGCACTAATTTGCGGAGCCCCCATCTCTGCTTGCCCTGTGCTCCCCCGGCCAGGCTCCCATCCTCAGCAAAACCAGAACTGCAATGGTACAACTCAGGAGCGAAAATGGGAGTGTTTTGATCTGCATAGATGACTGGGAGCAGCAGAGGGATGAAACCAGCTTTCTACAGCACAGACACAGGGGTCTCACCCAGTCCAACCCTGTTTTTACCCAGCAGGGAGCATTTTAAAGAGAGATTCCAAGGAGGACAAGGAGCTAGTATAATTATTCCGTACAAGCCTTGGTAGTCCCGAAGAGAGAGCCTGGGGGATGTAGATAGCGTGGTCTTTGGTATGTCAGTGCATTTCCAGAATGTGTATAAACATAATTTGGGTGTTGAGCATGAAGGCTATTGCAATCTCTTAACTACAGGCGTGATTATTTTTGATGCATTCATTCAGGGAGGGCGAGGTGTGCCATGCCCTCCCAGCACATAGCAATAGATGCCACGAGTTGGTCCCATACCCTTCTCGACCTCACCGACAGCAAAGTATGAGAAGCTGGGGAATGAAACACAATGTAACAATTTTTAAATTAATGTCTTTAATTAGGGGGTGCAGTTTAAAAACACTGTGCTCATATAGCGTAGTGTTTATGATTAGTGCTAAACTTAATTGCCTCGACCTCCTCCCTCCCATCTTTTCTTCTTTTATTTATTTTATTTCCTGGTATTTTGGGATATTGTTATGCTTTATTAAAGTGGTGATGGGAACCAAGGGAGAGCTGAGACAGGATGAACATGTTTGAGTTGTCCAAAACCAAACCAGGATTTACCCTGAAACTAAATTTCCAAAGCCCCAGCCCTGCCGTTAACAAAAGATTTCATGTTGGCTCTGCAGAGCAAGGAGGAGCAAGGTGTGCAAGGAAGCGCTTTCATTGTAGCTCCTCTCTCTCTCGGGTGTTGGTTTTTAGATCATGTTTTCTGCTATAAATTATACATGGCAATAACAGAGCTCTCTTTATTTGCAGCTGGATGTATTATAGGCTCAGAATTTTATTTTATTTTTTTTTTTTTTTTTTTGCCTCTGTGAAGTTATCTTCAGCTGTATCGCAATCAGGTTGCAGAGGCTGTTTCAGAGATTTACTGCATAGTAGAAATTATTTTAGGCTTTCTTTTTTTAGTATTTCCTCTCCAGCTAACTGTAGCAGCTGTTTACAAGACAACAGTTTTTCCCATGTAAATACAGCTGCATTTTCTTGACAGTAAAATATTTTACCAATATGTGTGGATTTTGAATTGCAACTGGGCCGGTTCCAGGTTGTTTAAAGAACATTTCCTTGGGTGGGGAAGTTCATTTGCTACAACTTTTTGCTCTGATTTGTTTTAATTGGTGAGATTGAGTTATTTTCATCCAACTCCCAACCAACAAACACACTGTCCCTAGTCTGTGTTTGCATTATAATAATATACCATAATACAGGTGTAACCAAGTCATGCCGTAGTCATAATTCTCATTTTTTCTTCCCTTTCTCATGCTCCTAATAGCTCTTACGTCCATCACTAACATCTTTCACAGGGACAGAGACACACAATATAGTCACACATGTTCCTGTGGGACTCTTTATGGCTTTTTTGATGGGTAGATGTTCAAAGTTTGGAATAAATGCCCTGGATATGTAATTGAAGCCTTCAAGATGCAGGGTTTCAGCAAGAAAAGACAGCCCAGCGCTGTTTCCCTGCAGTGGTCGCATCCTGGCCCGCAGGGAATCGCAGATGAGTAATGAGAGATTATCCATGTTATGGGTTTGAATAAATACAGTTATTTAGCACAGGTGTTTCCGTGATGATGATGTATCGAGAAAATGTGCTGCTCAGCAGACCTGAAAGTTGCATTTCTACTTGTTTGGAGAGATGTTGGAGCGTGACACGGGGAGCCTTAGAGCCAACCAGGACTGCAAAATGTGAGATTTGCACGGGTAGGTGGGTTGCTCTGGTAGTGTCGAACACAAGGTCGTCTTTAAGTCTGTGTTAGTTCTGTACATTTTAAAGAATGTAGCACATTTTCCCTGGAAATTTTGCGTGGAGCAACTCAGCATAGAGCCATCTCCACTGTTTTGGGAGCATTGCTTCTGGAGAGCAGGTTGGTTTCATTCCTGACCTGAAAGTATGTTTTCCTGGGAAAATGTTTCAATCTTCTTTAGTGGGTATCACAGTATTCTCTACATAGATGCAAATATGATACTAATAAAGAGCATTTGGGGTTTTTTGAGTTAGAGTTTTGGGTATTTTTCACATTTTCTAGGTAGCTGCATTGGATACAGACTTACTGGAACAAGAAATTCCAAGGAAGGTGTTGCAGTGTGACATGCTATGAAAGTGAGGATATGGGGAATGTGTTACAGAGCATGCTCTGATTTCCCAGGTAACTTAGTCCAGGATTCAGGTCCCAAAGCTTTGCGGCTACCCAAGGAGAAGGGTTGATGGCTCTCATTACCTAGCACATACATAACCCACTCCGGTCCCTTGAACTGCTTTACCTTTCACATCTGCCACGTGGACTTTTCTCTGCACGTCCAGTGCAGTCTTCCCATGCTACAGATTAAACAGGCACTAATCTTGTGATTTGTTTTGAATTAAAAAAAAAAAAAATCCATCCAAGTGAAACAGCAAAGATGATTGCCCACGGGATAATCCAGGTCAGAAGGGACCTCAGGAGGTCTCTGGTCCAATCTCCTCAAAGCTCTGGGGTCAGACCAGGCTGCTCAGGGCTTCATCCAGTTGGGTCCTGGGAACCTCTGAGGATGGAGCACAGCCTCTCTGGCAACCTGCTGCACTTTCTTCCACCCAAAAAAGCTTTATTTCCTCACCTAGAAGACAGTTTGGCCATACCTCTTTTTGGGTTCTTGATAGAGCCAGGACATTTTGGGAGTGCCAGTGGATTTGAGGGGACTGACCTGCAGCAGGTTTCTCATAAGGGCAGCGTAAAAAAGGTGCCCTGTGAGTCTCTCAACATGCTCTACCTGGTTTTGTAATTGTCTTGCAGCACTTCAGCACGCATAAATTCAGATCTAAAAGCAAACGCTGTGCCAGCACATCAGGATTAACAACCACTTAGGGAGATGGAGAAGAGGGATGCAGAAGGAGGGATGTGATGGATGGGGCTGGGTTTACGCTTTTCTTTTGGGTAGCGGGAGGTTTGTCCTGAGCTGGAGTTCATTCTTCCTGTAGATGAGAAGATGAGCTTTGTGATGATTCCAGCGTCCTGTGCAAAGGTCAGACCTCCAAGGAATGTTTTTCCATGGGAGAGGATTGCTAACCTTTTGCTGCTGTGGATCGTGGATCTGTACCAAAAATCGACACAAAGCTGATGATGTGTATAAGCTTCTTGAGCTGTAGTTGCTGTTTAGTGTATGCAAGTTGTAACTTTCTAAACAGAAGGAGAAGGTCAGTCTGAACGAAATGCCTTCTCCAGGTGGGTGCTTCCTTCTGAATGGGTGGAAATGGAAAATAGTAAATTCTGTTTGCAGTATGAAAAATTTACACACAAATTTACCAATGCATTGAGATGTTGAACAGATAGCTTTGTAGTTAGTATCACAGAAGCAATTTCTGCTTTGTTGGATTCACTTCAGGCAAAGATACTCAAAACTTGCTGCTATTCTGCATGTCCAAGGGACTTTACAACTCTTTTAAAGCTCCATGTCTTGGAGCTTAAGACATCTTTCTATTTTAAACCAAGCAAACTGCATTTAATGTGAATGTGTTGGCATGCATTTCGATAGGAGACAAGCAAAATGTAACTGTTTCTCCCTTTCTGCCAGTATGACCGTGTATTTCTCACTCAAGCCCAAGCCTGAAGCTGTGTGTGTAGCTCTGCAATACCCTGCATCCTCCATATCTGGAGAAAACAAAGAGATGGTGTTCTTGGAAACAAATAATGTGCCCAGACCACAAAGTAAAAAATAAATTAATCCATGCAGAATTCATGGCGATTAGGATAAAAGGTATATAAAGCGGTTTGTTCCCTTCCAGAGCAGATGAGATCATGTTGTTACTGACCAGAAGTTACTAGTTTTAATGCAAATTTTAGAAGTGAAATTTCAAGCTCAGGCTTTAATGTTTTTTTTCATTATGTACCTTTTTTACTATTTTTAAAAATTTCACTAGAAGACGTATCTCTGTCATCAAAGATTGCACCCTCTAATCAAAGAACAGCAAATATAGTGCCTTGAATAAAGACAAGTTTACTAAAAAAAGATGTAGTAGCTCATGCTAGTACTCTGAGCTCAAAAGCCCAGAAAACTTTAGAAGACATTTCAGCAGAAATCCTGATTGAAGATGTGGAGTTAAACAGAGCTGAGTGATGTGGGAGCTTCCTTCGAGGTCACCCATCCTGCAGTTGAAGGGAGGTGGTAAATTCCACCCACCCAATCTGGAAGGTGGTGGTTATTTGTTACTATGAATTTTCTAGAAAACTGAAGGCCCTTCCCAGTCTGATGCAAACAGATGCTTGTCAATGTGGAGCGTTTCTGCTAGTGGGGTTTCATCAGATGTTTATTTTTCCCCCCACAATGATTAATTTTAATGTAAACAATGTAAGAAGTTGAACATACAGCATTGCTAGGTACCATTAATTATTTAAAATCATTTCAGATGTCAGATTTCCAGTTGCAGTTACTTGCAACTCCCTGGTGATCCTGGAGTCATCATGCTTGAAAAATAACCCATTACATTTAATAATTCAGTACCATCTACTTTGGGGCTTTTATGTCAACTGTTAGAGTGACATTTAATGCTCATTAGAAGGTTGTCAAGGTTTTTAAAACTGTATTATGCCAAGGCTGCTGTACAGGAAGATGTTGATTTTAATTGCATTTAGTTTTGGTTAAAAAAAAAAAAAAAAGGTAAATAAATCACTAAGTAAGGGTCAAATTGTTCTCTTTGGCCTCCAGCTGTTTTAACAACGGATATTTTATTTGAAAATTTTGCTCCATATATTATATTAATTATAAAACAGAAATAATCCAAGTTAAAAATTAAGGCAGATTTGAACAGTCTCTAATGGTACAAAATATTTTCAGAGCAAATTTCAAAATTAAACTTTATTTTTACATTTTTTTAAAATATTAACATTTATTGTAAAGAAATAAAAGTAAGCCTTGCCCATCTGTAACACACTGGTATTATGGTGATATTGCATATTCCTCGAGCGAATGAAACCCCAGCGAAGGAAGATTCCTTAACTATCCCAGAAATAGTGAAAGCACCCCCTATTTCTGATGTAATGGTAAAATAGCTGTGTTTTTCTTCAGTGACATAATAAGAATCTTATAGAGCTCTCTTTTGGTGCCAAAAAGGTGGCAAATAATGTATTGTACCTATAGAAAATAATTCCTGTTGTCTTCTGTATGACTTTCTTCCCTTGCCCTACTCCCTCTGTTTGGAAGAGATGTCTCTGCCAAATAAATTGGATTTGGCCGTGTCATTCCCATGCTAATCAATCTCCTGGCCTCCCAAAGAGGCTTGAAAGCTTGTTGACAACTCCTAAATTATGAAAGAGAGACTGTAAAAGGGAAGTGCTTTGTCTGTAGCTTTTAGATACACCAGAGCATCACTTGAACCCCAAAGGCAGCTTTTATTAATGGGAGCATTCAGCTGGGGAGCTCCTTGCAAGCCAGCTCAATTAGGTTGTTGGGTTTTTTTTTCCATTTCGAAGGACTGAATCCAGTTCTGTCAACTGTATCGTCTCCTGAATACAGAAATCTCTGGTGGGAGCAGGTTTTCTTGAGTTCTCCTCAATGAGCAAGCTACTCCCAGATGCTCAGTGTTGTGGTTGTGTGTAAGAAATATATGGAAAAGTTGGGCATGTCCCAGGCTTTATCTGCTTTAGACTGATTTTGTTTGCAATCCTTGTATTTTTTAGGGACTCGGTAATACGTAACACATTGTTTTCTGTTAATTTGAGCTGGATCCTCAAATATTATATGTATTTGGTTGAAGAAGATTGCCTATAGGGGACTTAAATTACCCTGTTGTTAGCAAGTGGGATAAACCTCCCATTTTGTGATGTCCTTTTTTTTCACCTGGTTGGCTTGTGGTAAAGATTCAGACCACACTGAAGACCAGGAGCTGTAAATTATATAGTTTCAGACTGAGTTCATTCTTGTTCTAGCCTTGCTGTTGTAGCCAGGTTGGGGTTGGTGTTGACTTTGCAGTCCCCAAACGGCCATCTCAATGCTCAAAAATTAACAGCTGAGGGTTTGAAACCTTTCCTGACAGATTTGGGAAGAAGAAGGTGCAGATAGGAGGTGGCCAAGGCCAGGCTGGATGAGGCTTTGAGCAACCTAGGATAGCAGAAGGTGTCCCTGCCCATGGCAGCGGGGTTGGAACTCTGTGATCTTGAAGGTCCTTTCCAACCCAAACCATTCTGTGATTCTAGGATTCTGTAAGCCACATGCAATTATGCTGAATCCCAAATACATCTCCTTCTGCCATCCAGATCCTGCAGCTCTTGGTATCATTTAAAAAGTCCCCTTTCCTAACCCACCCTTCTCTGCCTCTTCAAATTGGTGCCAAAGCTTTCCTGAGCCCAGCCCAGCCGTGCTGAGCCCAGGACAAAATGTTCTTGATACTAACGGTGAAGTGAGCCCAGTTGTCACTAGTGTGGAATTTAAATGATTCTTGAAATAATTTTTCTGGGAAGAGCAACCTGGGGCAGTTTATTGTAGCAGAAAGGATTTTGGGGGGCACAGTAATGGGGTGCGAAAGCAAGGAGCAAGTGTCTGCTTGCACGTTTGTCACAGAGTCCTGCTATTTGTCCCCACGTCATAGCGTTTTCCCCCAAATACAAGGCAAAGATGCCCTGAGAGCTCTGAGCATATTAACGTCAAAGGGAGTATCTTGCATTTTATATCCCAGTATATTGACGGTGTTAGGATACAGGTGAGCAACGTAGGAATGGGCATAATTCTATAATTCCTTTTGTCTCCAGCAAAGGTGTTTCTGCTTTAGAATTTATTGCGTTAAAGGTTTTCCTTTAAGCTTTTCAGATGAAAAAATATCTGCTTGCAACGAGTGTGTATCCAGATAGCAAACACCAGCATCAGGAGGGTGGCGTAACTGGGAAATCCCCTTCAGAACTGGGAGTGCTGACCCCCAGCAACCCTCTGCAAACTCAGTCCTTCTGCAAAGGGAGTTCCCGGAGCTGCAGGAGCCTTTCTAGCAAAGGCAAAGACGGTTAAACAACAGACAAGACTTGATTGATGAAGGTTTGCAGAGGAGAGATAAGGGGACAATTATTTTTTTTGAAGGCAGAATGGATTAATGCTATCCAAAGGGGATAATGGCAATAAGAAAGTTGACTTTTTACTGCCTGACATGGTTTCCCACTCCTGGGGCGTGCACCAAGCTCATGGCAGGTTTTCATGGTGTAGTGTAAATAAGGGATCCCTTTGCACCCCTTCTTCCAGCACCCCTGTGCTTGAGCCAGACCATGGCACAGGACATCTGCTTTCTAACCCCAGGCACATTTATTTCGATCTTTAAATACGTTGTTAGCAGGCAGGCAAAGGTGCTGCTGCAAAAAGAAGTTAGAATGATTTGGGGGGTTTGGTTTTTTTTTTTTTTTGCTTAGAAAAGATTATGTGTGTTTCTGTCTATCAGTGTATGTGTACTCTGTTTGGGGTTTAACGAATTATTTAATCCCTTGTGGTCTAGGAATTCTGTATTAATTTAAATACTTTTGGATAGGAAGACACTTATTTGACTGAAAACTGAAAATTAAGAACAAAGACAACAGAGTAACCGTTTGAAATTGCTGTTAGTACAAATGCAGACAAATTGTATTTGCCCCTAGTCTTTTCAGGGCTTAATGTATTTATACAGCTTACAAGAAAGATTGTGACTAATCCTGAATCTTAAGAAATTTATTGTTTTCAATGCAGAACATTAATTAATCAAGTTAGGTTAGTGCCGGAACTTTGTAAAGCCTGAATAACTGCAGCCTTGCCAAACAGTTAATACTTTTTCAATGCCTTTGCTGTAACTCCCAAACTGTAGCGTCTCAGACCTGTCAGTGGTACAGCCACCTCCGAACTGCCCGATGCTGCCGTGTCCAGAGGGATTCAGCTCTGCAGAGCCTGTGCTGAGAAGCAAAAGCCATGATGGGGATTTCAGTCTGAGGTGGAGGTTGCACACAGTATATGCCTCCTGCATTTCAGTTGCATTAGCGTGATCACTTCTATATTTTTTACCTCTACATCTAACTGAGCATTAGTAATGTGATATCTCAGCTTCCCCCATTGCTGCTGTGCAAGTATAAGCCCTAGTGGTTTCTTTTAGAGGATGATAATGGGGCTGATCAGATGGCAAACAGAAGTCATTTGGGCAGACATTGTCCTGGGGACTGCACAGAAAAACGTGCAGAATGAAAATCTCCTTTGCTGATTCTCGCTATTGTGCATTTATTCTTCTCTAGCACATGTATTTTCATTAATTTGACATTTGTTAAAATGATAGAATAAGCCTGAGTTGTGTTTTCTTATGTTGATTCTTAATAGACTTTTCTGTTTGTCTGTATAAATAGATATTTTTTAAAATCCCAGTGTATAGACATTTTTACATCAATACAAGCTGTTTTCTCTCAGAAAAAAGTCAAAATGTATGTTCTCAATTTTCTTGTTTTCTTAGAGCTATCCTCATCACATAAGGAAGGAAAGCCTTCAGATAGACTTGTATAATCAAAGTTGATTAACGCAGGTTTGTCTTAAAGCAATCAATGTTGTAATGAAACAATGCACTACATAAAGCCTCAGCCGAGTAATTACTTGTAAATTATTGATGTAAAATGGGATTTCCGCAAGATAACCTGTGCTAAAATCATAAACTTGGTATGTTTGAAAGTAGGAGCTGTCGTAACTATTCCCAGGCAATTTCCCATTAGCAAATCCTGCTTCCAGGCACGCCAAGCCCAGGAGATTGGTTTTGTCCACTCTGCATAGGAACAGTCACTATTGCAGCCTGAACTGAGTGTGTTCAGCTCAACAGGGTGAGCTGCTTTAGTGTTGAAAGAAGTAGCAGAGCGTCTCAGCAATGTTACGGTAAATCAGACCTCTGGGGAAGGGAATCTAGTAATTTCAGCGGCAACACGTCTGGCTTGTTTTCAGAAGACAGGAAATCCTTCAGGTTCCTATTGAATGTCACAATACTATTATTTCCTGAAATAGTTTCCTATAAAAGACTCTAAAGCAGTATCTTTAAGATATTCTCTCTATTAGTCAGCTTGTTACCTTGGTTTGGTATAAAACTTCTGTTCAAACATTTGTTAGGTTTTACTGTTGATTTTTTGAAACCCTATAAGCCAGCTTTTGAGCATCCCACTGGCTCTAATCTTCTGGACCCCCAAATATTCTAAGAAGAGGAGCTGAAATTTCGCATGAATTGTGAGATTTTTCACGTGTGTGTGTATATAGACCTTGGAGAATTGTCAGATTGTTTTTATTAGCTCTTCTTTTCTACAGTTTTTACAGATTTGCACAGTTTCTTGGAGAGCTTTGTTATCACCATTGAATAATAGGAGAATTCATTAAAAAAGAGCAGTCTGTGCCGGAGTCATCCTTTAGAAATGCTTATCTGAAAACCAGAGTAATGAAAGGTATCTTGAAGACCAGAAAGGGAAAGTTAAGTTTTACTTACACAGTGCTGTTCTCCAGTAATACCCTTCACTGTGATTTTTCCTGCAAGAAGCTATCTAAAATTGCAGAGCAGATTATATCTGATGTTTGTTTAATAGGGTGATGATCAGAGCTGCTCTGTTGAGAAAGATTGGACAGAGTCCTCAACTGCTACCCCCTTGCTGATGGGACTAATATCTTTATAATAAAAATTAAACTACTTATCTTTAGGGAGAGGTGCCAAATAGTAGGCAAAGGCGTCAGGCTGTAGCCTGTAACAAATAATGTTTCCTGCCAGTGCTCTGGGTTTTGTTTTGCTCTGTTAAGAAGACTTACTGTTTCAATCAATATTGTCTTTTAATTTAAAAAAAAGACATCAACTTTTAACTAAAACTAAATTGTAAACCTAAATTCTCAAACTAAACTTCTAGATCTTGTTGAAGTCTTTCTCAAAAAAACTTAAAGTCCGTGGATTCAGTGACTGTGGTTGAGTTTGGGTTTTGAATGTGCTGTTGTTCTCAACCATTCCCCTCCAAAATAGGCCGAGCTGACCCATCAGTCTCATGATGAGCTCTGCAGGAAAGAGCGGACAATTTATTTCATCATAAACCTAGGGAGATAATGTCTGTATTTTTAAAAAAGGAGGTAAGATACAGCTGAGAAGCAGCAAATTTATATGTAAAAACTCTGTGCGTTGTCAGATCATAGACTAATAAAACAGGCCGGGTTGGAAGGGACCTCAAAAGATCATCTGGTCCAAGCTTTGGTGGGAAAGGCAGCCTAGGTGAGGGAATTTCGCACCCTGTCCAGTCACCTCTTGAAAATCTCCAGTGTTGGGGTGACCTCACTGCATCCCTGGAGAGGTTGTTCCAGTGAATTGTTGTTCTTACTATAAAAAAATATTTTGCTTAGGCCTCTCCTGGTGCAACTTGTACCATTGCCCCATGGCTTCTCCATGTGGCTCCTGGAGAAGAGAGAGCCTGTATCATCTTTGTAGCCACCCTTGAGGTCCCCCTGAGCCTTCTCCAGGGAGAAGGGAAGCAACTCCTTCAGCCTTTCACCACAGGGCAGGTTCTCCAGCCGTTTGATCGTCTTTGTGTCCCTTCTTTGAACCATCTCCAGTCTGTTTGTGCCTTTCTTGCATTGAGGTGACCAGAACTTGTCACAGTGCTCCAGGGGTGGCCTGAGAAGTGCTTGGTAGAGTGGGATGATCACATCAGGTGTCTCTGCTACTGATGTCCCTGCTGATGCAGCCCAGGATCCCACCTGCCTTTGTCGCTGCAGTGCCCTGGTGACTTGTGCTCATCTTGGTGCCCACCAGGCCCCCCTACTCCCTCTCGGCAAGGCTGCACCCCAGCTACACCGATCTCGGCCTGTCCTGGGCTCTCACGTTATGTTGTCTGTGGTGCAGGACTTTGCGCTTGGCTTTGTTAAACTTGATATGATCCTTGCAAGCCCACTCTTCCAGCCCATCCAGGTCTCTCTGTCAGGAGGCTCATCCTGCTGATGTGTCCACCTCACCACCCAGGTTGGTGTCATCAGCAAGGTCAGTGAGGGGGCTTTCAGCCTCATCATCCAAGTTGTTCATGAAGATGTTGAACAGTATCTCTCCCTAGGAGACCCCAGAGATCCCTGAAGTCCAGATACCTCTCTAAAAAGCTTCTGATGGCCATGGATGGATTCTTGCTGCTGCACGTTGGTGTTGGGCTGTCATGTTTTCATGGCTTGTTTGTGCCTTCTTTGAGAAAAGTCCCTAAAAGGGACCTTCATTGAGTTTTCCTCAAATGCATTTTTTGTAAAGAAGAAGTGCCCTAAAGATGAGGTTTTGGGTTCCTTGGTGGTCACCAGGGGCAGGGGAACATGGGCACAGTGTGAGATGAGTGGTGAAATCGAGCCCTAAGTGGGACCAAGTCCTCTGCATTGACTCAGGATGGGTAAATGTCGCTCCAGTAACTTCTGTGCCCCTAAATATTATGCATCTTTTGCTACCCATGAGGCAGATCTGATTGCTTTCTATTTCACATCAGGAGGAGATATGGGTTTGATGTGTCAAACTGCATTCAGTTTCCATCCGAGGAGCCCCATGAAAGTCTCAATGTGACTTGGTGCCCGCTGTTTGCATAGTGGGTTTTCTAAAAATACTTTGGGAACCACAGACTCAAAAGATATGCAGAGAAAGATCAGTGTGTGAAACGCTAATCTCAGACAACTAAGCCAAAGCTTTGAGAAATTGAATTGTTGACCTGGAAAACAGGCGCAGATTAAGAAGTGTCAAGTTGCTATGGTGTCCTAAAAGCAAAGGGATAAGAAAATATTGAGATACTTGGTGGTAGCACAGAGGGAATGGAAACAGATTAGCTTGGATTACTTTTGATTGGTGCTGGTCAGTGCAGCATCACAAGATGTGAGATGGATGTTTCTTAGATGAGATGTGGCGTGATGAGCAGATATTTTTTGTGTTTATAGATGGCCTGGGACTCACGTTACAGAAGTGTGCTCAAAAATCTATTTGTGATCTGTACAAGTCACGAAAGGGGACAGTGAGGGATGAA
The DNA here is from genome assembly GCF_000699245.1 of Pterocles gutturalis. Lineage (NCBI taxonomy): Eukaryota > Metazoa > Chordata > Aves > Pterocliformes > Pteroclidae > Pterocles > Pterocles gutturalis. The sequence goes on from NW_010121499.1 coordinate 21,064, forward strand.
ATCCTGTATTATCTTGAGTCAGGAAGATGTGAGTCATGAACATTTTGCATGGATGGATTGTTGAGCTCCTCTTGCAGGATTGTGTGGCTCAGGGTGACCTGTTCTGTTACGCCATGGCAAATGAGACATTCGGTATTAGAGCGATCGGGTCATCGGAAAGGAAGGAGGGAAGCAATTTTGCTCAGTCTGCAGGCATTCATTAAAAAAGATCTTAAACAGAATTGAAATACATACACAGAACTAGGGAAAAGAGTGATACAGAATGAAAAAGAAAATATTTAACATGGTATAAAAATTAATTGAGCTGGTTTTGATCGTGTCTTCAAATGCTTTTATAGGGGAAAACAAAAAATTAATGCCACTGTATTTCCTGATTTATTTGGTTCTAAAACACAAATCTCTTCTTCAAAGTAAAGACAAGAGTCCTATCTATTTCATTTTTAATTATTATTTTGTCATTTTTATTTTATAATAAATTACTTCTATTGACTTGATGTGAGATACAGATATGAATTAAGCACTGTGCATATTATATAGTCAGAAATTGTCCCTCAGATAGTTTGCAGTCAAGGACTTAATACATTACGGACCAATTTCAGAGACAAGACGTAAAGTTTAATAGATGTAGCGGGTTTTTTTTGTTGTTTTTTTTTTTTTTAATTACTGGTAATGTAGCTTTGCTCAGTCCCAGAAATTAGGGGTTCCTTGGTTGTCTAGAAAGTCATTTTTCACTAGCAGGAGGTAGTATCATGGCTGGATTTGCTTTAAACTCCAAAGCACAAGGCTGGACCTGCTCTCAATCTTTAAAACTTTAGAAGCTATGATTTGACAGAGCCCGTTGTTGTTTCAGTCTTTGTGATCGCCTTTTACCTAGAAAAGGTGCCAGAATGGGGTGGGTGGTTCTGAGGTTCGAATAGGCTGGCCTGAGTGACTGGGTGCAGTATATGGCGATGTTTTAGGCTACAGGCAGAGCACGCAGTCTGATTTAAAGGAATCAGTGGTGCAGTTGGATTAGCAGTCCCATTTCAGCTAATAAAATCAGGAAAATTCCGAATTAAGGTGATTGTTGAAATTGGTTGGTTTGCCTTACGAGGAGAAGCACAGTTCATGGAGGAGAAACTAAACCTTGAGCTGTTTTGCTTTGAGGAGTTTGTCAAAATGCCAACATGTCAGCATCTGTATATATATATATTTATGTTCATTTTTTAATATATATATTATATAGCATATAAATATTTCAGCATATGGCTGCAACATATATTTAGTTCGTCTGAGCAATGCTTGTGGAATCCTGCTGGCTCTGCCAGTGTAATAGCTGAGCATGAGGACATCTAGCCTGGAGTCTAGCCCTTAGTATTGCAAACACTGGCAAATACTTGAGCAAAGTGAATCCCAAAAGGTGACTGAAGTCCTTCGCTGGATTTGGTCCCTAAAGTACTCTTGTCGAGAAGTGTCCTTCTGGCATAATTGCAGTCGCTCAGACATACATCAGTTTATCTCACCTGTTGGCAACAAAGGAAGTTTCTTGGTTTTCTTCTTCTTTTTTTATTCCCCAAAGTAGACATTTTAATAGAGAATCTACCCTCTTGCTTGGCAAGTGTTAATTGAGAATAACTCTCCTGAAAGAGAGTGTATGAGCTGTAAAAAGTGATAAACTGGTGAAATTAAGAAAAGTCAGATGAACTACCTGGCAAATATCATACCATTTAATTCTGTTTCTGTATGTGTGAAATGAGAATTTCTCTGGATACGAATGGAGAGAAAATGCATTTATTAATTTACCAATTATTAGTAAAGTTCATGATATCATGCATATTTTAAGACTGAAAAGTAAGCGGTTATGTGGATAGCCAGGGAGAGTATTATTTGTAGTTAGAATAAGGTATTTTTGTTGTAATGCCAATCACCAACTTAAGCTCACGTGTTCTCTAGAATGTCTGTGATATGTTTTTAGCCATTCTCCAGTCTATGATCTTTTAATTCTCCAGTAAGGCACGTTTTGCCAGTTGGTTGCTTTTTGTATAAATTGTAATATTCTTGCTTTGATCTTGTGTCATGGAAGATGAAATCTAAAATACTATTCCTGAAAATCTAAAATACTGAAATCTAAAATACTATTTGTGTCCCATCTCTCCTTCTTCTCTCACTCTCGATTAATGATTTTCTCAGTGCCCAAATCTTTATTAAAACAGAAAAAAAAACCACCCAAAATGTAGTGTAATCAAGTACAGCAAGCATAATTTTTGGAACAGCGTAACTCAGACAGGAGAACCCTGATTATCTTTAACACCTTCCATTTGAGAATAGAAACATTGTTCTGGTTTAAATGAAGGTAGACCTCAGTGCAGTATTTTGGCAATCCCTCACTTTGTAGGTACAGATGGGTGGTTTTATTTTCTTTTTGCCACTGGAAGATCCTGCTGGTACGTTTGATTTCCTAGATGTGCCACATCCTCACGGTGTCTGTTGTTGACCTGATCTGTCTCTTCAGTGAAAGTACACTCAAGCAGGAAAACAAATGGATCTATAGGTCAGAAATGTCAACATGAATTACCTTTTGTGCTTCATCAATTAAGTCTAAGGTTACTTGAAGTCAGTACTTCTTAGCTGTGGGAGACTTTCTGATGAGGCTGGAAGTGTCAGGTGCCTATCCTCTGGATTAAAATCGGTGCATATTACATACTAGACATCAGGAAATAATGTAATTAAAAATCACACTTTACATAAGACCGGAGTGGGGCCTTCCATCCAGAAGGAAAGAGATTATTTATTTTGTTCAACTCCTCTGCCTTAATCCAATGCCACACAAACAAAACTCTCAGCTCTTCCAGAACAATTTCAGTGGAAGCTCATTGAAACTCTGTAAAAATGAAGCAATAGAGTGGCTTGATGGGCAAACATGGCTAATTACTTTTCAATAAATACAAGCAAGATCATCATCCCTGGTGCAGAGATAGTTTTGGTGCAGAGGTAATTTTAGTCGTGGCATCATTGAGACCCCATTGGCGTTGTCATTAACATCAACAGTGAAGGCTTGTGCCGTGGCTGGGCAGGAGCAACGGCGGGTCCTTTCCTACCTGGGAGACCTCGTGCCCATGCTCAGGGACTTTTTGGCAAGGCAGGGCAAAGAGAAAGCAGTACTGAATGTAAATTAATGTCATGGTTGTTATCTTACTGCAGTTTAGTGGAGTACGAATGTATGGTTTTGGAAGAAGAGAGGAGCTCTCTATGTTTGAACTATAGTGTAAAGATATGCTAAGCTCAGCAAATGGGAAATTTTTCTGAATATACTAATAGGTTTGTTAATTATTAACTCATTCCAATCAGTTAACTATTTGCCTAAATTACTTGCAATTTTAAATCTCAGGTTGTCTTGGGTTTCTGTTGGAAATTGTACAGAGCGGAGGATCAAGCATGGGTATCTAATGGGAAGCTTGGGGTTCACTCCTTAGACCTGGAACCTTTGTCTTTAGAAAAGAGCTGAGCGCTGGCATTGTTAATCGCA
>NW_010121500.1:0-677 GCF_000699245.1 Pterocles gutturalis
GCAGGGCTCTGCCACCCACAGCGTGACATGAACTGTGGGGGGACGCGGGCTGGGGGCCGGGGAGCTCAGCGCCGCAGTCACGGACCCAGCGCCCGCCCTGGGTGGAAGGATCTCCACTGACCTACAGATTATTCAACAACAGAAGAGATTTCTTATAAACTTCATATTTATTGATTTTTTTGGGGACAAATTAGATCTTCTGAATCCCAAAGCATACATAGATATATTTATATATAGCTTTCTCCATAGGGAAAACACATATATCCAAGGAGGAGAGATATTTCTAAAGTGCCCCTGGTTATACAGTACTGAACAGGATTTCTAAGAGCATCAGCGTAAATTCGGAGTTTCTGAGCGGGAACGATGCGCGGGGAAAGCTGCGGTTTGCTCTTCTCCCCACGGAACAGAAGGAAGTTTGCTGACTTAAAACCAAACAAAAAAACCCCACTCCTGGGGGAGAGAAAAGCTGGCAAAGAGCAGGGACTCGCCCGGGAGCAGGGCAGCGGCACCAACACCTTTAACCATACGGGGGTAAGAGAGGAGAGGTCAGCGCATCACCGACCGCACAGGAAAGGCCACGAAACCCCCCGAAAGCTCCATGGCCTGGATCGAGTACAATGGGAGCTCCTCTCTCCATCCCCCCACTCTGCTACGGACACACGGAGCAGCAGCCCCCA